>NW_013953639.1:46579-49173 GCF_001266775.1 Austrofundulus limnaeus
GGTCTGGGCTGCCCCTCCTGCTGGTTTATCTGGGGGCCCGCTAATGCTGGGCCCCCCGGTGGGGTGTGCGGCTGGCCGCTGGCATGCTGGGGGAAGGAAACTCTCATTTGGTTTCAGAGAAAGAAACTAAAGCTGCTGGAATGGCCCAGCCAATCACCTGACCTGAATCCAACAGAAAATCTATGGAAAGAACTAGAGATCAGAGTTCATAGAAGAGGTCCACGAAACCTTCAAGATTTGAAGACTGTTTGTGTGGAAGAATGGGCCAAAATCAYACCTGAGCAATGCATGCCACTAGTTTCTCCATACAGGAGGCATCTTGAAGCTGTCATTGATAACAAAGGCTTTTGTACAAAGTATTAGACAAATTTCAGTAAGCGTGTTCAATACTTTTTCCCTGTGCCATTCCACATCATTACAAATAACTTCACTTCTGGTTATTTATGGTTTGATTTCTTTGTATGTTTGGATCACTTGGATTGTTACCAACATCTGGTGAAAATTTCATGTCATTAGCACCTCTAGTAATATATTTACTGAGAAAAATGGTGACATGTTCAATACTTATTTTACCCACTGTAAATGACTAAATTAAAATCAAAACAGTATTTAATAGTGAGCAGTGCATTTCTATCACTTTTTCACTATCAACTGGTTACAATGATATTTTGCAAAAAAAAAGAATGCTTTCCTTATGGGTTTATAACTCAGGAAAGCTTTTGTCATCACTTTATTGATCATGCTTAGATTTATCCGCACACATTGCTTTAATGCCCATGTGGGTAATGACAGTGTGAATTGAAGGGGTATGATTGGGAGGAATGGCTTCTCTGATCTGAACTCAACTGGTGTTCTGTTGTTGGACTTCTGCGATAGTTATGGTTTGTCTATCACAAACCTTATGTTCGAACATAAGGATGCCCAAAAGCGCACACGGCTCCAGGACACCCTAAGTTGCAGATCAGTGGTCAGACTTTGTGATGATGAATGAATGAATGAATGAATGAATGAATGAATGAATGAATGAATGAATGAATGAATGAATGAATGAATTTGTTTAATACTTTTTTTCTTAACCTGTCCGTCAAAATGACGGACAGCAAAAAAGTACAGTGCAACCTCTGGCTCAAACATGTTTTAAAAGTTTAATCAAAATTATCTGGATTTTATTTATTTATTTTCATATTTTACAGACAAAGGGGCCCTGAAACAGGGGTGAGTCCACTCCGCCCTCATCCCCTCCTCTGTTGTAAAGAAAGAGAGTAAACAACCAAGAACCATTGGAGAATAGCTCCGAGCAGGTTGCTCTTCAACACGACACGGGGCTGAGTGTTTGATCAGCGGCATGATGATCAAAGCTGCGCTCGTGCTCTGAAATGTTGTGTACTTTAATTGGCTGTTCTCTGTTGTGTAATAAACATTTCCTGGAAGAAGTCTGTACAGGTTAGGGTTAGCTTGACCATGTAAATCCGTTCAGTATTTTTCTGAGATACACGCCTGAGAAGGCAGCTGGATAGCTTTAGCAAAACTACCCCAATGTCAGGGAAACCGTAAACATCTGAGAACTGTGGGTGGAAAGGCTCAAAGATTGTCACCAAGCTGAGGCAATGATTGGAGAACAAGCTACGCAGCACTGTGTTTGTATTTCAGGCCAAACTGGAAATAAAGCTCACTTATGTCACGTATTTCCATTTCAGTACACACACACAGCTAGTCCAAAACGATCTGAAAGATCCTGTGAGGCATCTCGTGGGCACGACTGACTAACTAGTGGGAAAGAGAGTTTTTTTTATCCAATGTCCCTTTAGGGGCTCAGTAGAATTTTCTTTAATTGATTTTTTTTATTGAAATGTTTTTTTTTTTTGGATTGAATAATAAAAAAATACCTTCATATTTCAGAAGGTTGGTTGTGTGGAGGTAAGTGGAAGTTTTTGTGGATAGATGAAGAGGAGTAGAGTGGCATGATATGAGACCCAAATTGGTAGTCTCCAGCAGGTACTGTAGGTATTCTGTGAATCTAGTAGTACAGGCCAGGTGCAGGTAGTTTTGTAACCACAAAGAAATTCAAAGTTACTCAAATAGCTCATAAACATAGGGTTAAGAGGTTCTCACCACTGTTACCAGAGTTGATGCATGTTCCAGGGAGTAATGCTTGTTCCTTATGTGCTTTTACACCAGGAGCCTCATCCAGCACTGGATCGGAAACAGGTGAGTAGAGATGGCTCTGGCCCTGCCACTCAGAAAGCTGTAGGATGAAATCAGCAGCAACAACAATCAGAATCTTCACAAATACTACTATATAACATTTTTCAAAGCTGTATTTTTTTAGAGTATGTACATTCATCTATAAGTATACAGTAGTTTAGGGTTTACACTTCTCAGTCTTTTTCCTCCATCAATGAGACCTCTGAAGCAATTTGCCATTCACTTATATTTTCTTTGCAGTAAAATCTAAAATCAGTGTATGCCCTGGATCATGTCAGGGACTGGTGACATCACCATAAAATTAGAATATCATGAAAAAGTAGATTTATTTCAGTAATTCCATTTAAAAAGTGAAACTTGTATATTATATTCATACATTACATACAAAC
>NW_013953639.1:50433-53522 GCF_001266775.1 Austrofundulus limnaeus
GAAATAAACATTTGAAATATATGAGTTTGTATGTAATGTATGAATATAATATACAAGTTTCACTTTTTAAATGGAATTACTGAAATAAATCTACTTTTTCATGATATTCTAATTTTATGACCAGCACCTGTAATCTTTTCTGCTTTGCTTTCTAAGCGACACACGTGATCTCAGTAGCAAAACATAATTTTAAAAGGGGCGTTGCCAGCTAACATCATAATGTGATTTATACAAACTAAACAGATTTAATAAGTAATCCTCATGTATTGCAGCTTAGATATGATCATTAAAAATGTTTTATCCAAAATGTTGCATGTTGTTTTGCTTGTGGTTGCTCCTTTCTTCAGGGGTTACCATAGAGAGAAAACTGGCATAAAAGATATGGTAATTGTTTTATGATGACCTTTCTGATGCAACTTAAGTTTGAACCTACAGCATCAGGACCACATCACTGAGACATCGACCACTGAGCTATGTACCACCGCCCCATCTACAGCACTGAATAAACATGTTAAACTGTACTCCAGTGATCAGGATGGGTTTTATTCCAGCTCCTCTCCTATGATGTGACACCTCTCAGCTTACTTTTTTGAAATGCAGTAGGAAGGAGGGAAACACACACTTGGATAAGTTTCCACACACTTTCTTCCTTTGAAATTTGCACATGTACATTCCTCACAGCCCGCTAAGACTGGTTGAAACTTGGTGGGTTGAGATATGGTCAGTGTTATCCGATCCAGTCTTATCTTAAAAGCGAGTTGCAGTAAGTGTGACTATTTTTGTAACTGATAAGTGTCTCTTTAGCTCCATTCGCCCACACAGTCAAGCTGGGCCTGAGACGGCTGTTTCCTGCATCTGTGTAATGTGTGAAATGGCTGGGGGTGGGGGTGGGGAGCTTGAAGTTGATTTTAATGTTGGCTGCTGTCAATCCACTGGTTTTGCAATGCATTGTGTGTAAGCACACATTGTTGCAGATTTTGATGACTTGACTGGTGGGAATGACTAAAGGCAGCTTAAAAAGGAGACAGTCAATCCAGCTATTCTGCTAAACCCAAATAATAACAAAGCAAAAAAATGACATGGCTAACACATTATACCTTAATGTTTGCTTCTGATAATTCATGTTGCTGTACGTTAGTTTTATGAATACTGTATTTATTCATGTATAATACTAGAAAATTTACCCTAAAAATCATCCATAAAGTAGGGGGGGTAGTTTTATATACATGGGTTGTTTGATTAGATTTGTTGCGCTTTTTAAGCTCAAAAAATGATGATCGTATTATACTCGAGATTGTATTGTACATGAATAAATATGGTGTATCAGGTTTGTAAATTATCTTCATAAGGTTAGGATACTCTGTGATGGACTTAGGACCTAGGTGTACCACAGCCCTTTCGCAGTGACTGCTGGGCATGGGCACCAGTGACCCCCGTGACCTTGAAAGGATAAAGGGGGGAAATATAATGGATAATGGTTGATAGTAGTAATGGCTCAAGACCAACTGAGTGTAGGTTTTATAAGCAGAACGTATGAACCAAATATGTAAATTTCAAAATTATAAAACTGGTTTAATTTAGACTCCAAAGTAACACGTTTAAATGTCAATACTGTGGAAAACAGCCTTAGTTGTCCAATTTGAGTTCAACCTCGCAATAACTGCCATGATAGGATCACTGACTGTAACAACTCAACCAAATAAAGAGCTGAAAAGGAATGCAGAGAGGAGAGAAAACCAGTCTAAGATAAGAAGGAAGAAAAGTAAACGAGATTGTCAGCTGTCTGTCCAGTGTTTATTCAGCCTGAGTGGCTGGGTCATGCTCATGACAGAGTGAAAGTAGGAGAAAGAAAGTTGGGACTGCAAGGAGTTTCTGGGAGGCAAAGGCATTATTAAGGTAGTGTTGGATGAATGGGACCCCAGGGATAGACAGAGATGGGGGAAAGTCATTGGTGGGAGTTAAAGAAAATGAACATGAGAGAGAAAAAAGGAGCACTGTGGGTATAGTGAAAGGAGGGAGAGAAAAGAAAATAAGAAAAGCAGACTGAAGGAGGAGAAAAGAAAATAGACGCCTGAGAGGCCAGACTGTGGATGTGAAAAGAAGTCTTTGTTTGACGCTCGCTTAGAGAGAGAGAGAGAGAGAGCTAAAAATACAGCTAAAACTGTCTGGACACCATGTTGCTTCTTCTACACCCTGAATGTTTGTGTGTGTGAGTGGGTGGGTGTGCATTTCACAGATCATATTTCTCCATGATTAAGATTTGGGATCATCTTCAGGGGTTAAGTCCCTTCCCTACAAAATCCTACCAAACCAGACACACTTCAGCCCCCTAGCAGAAACACACTATCACACATGGCCCCTGACATCTAACCATCCCTCTGGGCTCATACTCTAGTTTTCAACGGTTTCTTTGAAGTGTGTCTAAATAGGAAGAATTAGTGTAATAGTCTAATGTTACACTGACATATTTCTCTACACTGCTTGCTACCATACATAATGTTGTGACTCGCCTGTTGCTCTGCCACCATAAAACCCATGTGAAACTACAGTATAACAAATCGCTGTGGCTATATGTATAATTTTTGTCCAATCAAAAAAAAAGCATTTATTTATTTTTATGTTTGGGTTAAATGGGATTTATGCCACTGGATTCCTTAAGGTAAACAGAAACAAAAGACAATAATGCATTTTAACGCACTTTAAAGTTTTCTTAGAAATTGTTGATGAAAAAAAATAACCATGTTTACAGTCTGCTACATATTTTAATATTAATAGAAATTTTCTATATTGGAGACATGCATTGCGGAATATTGATTCTCTAAATTAAATTAAGTCTTTATGTGTTTGCCACATAGTTCACAATCATTATCTCAGGTTTATAATTTCAGCATCGCTTCAGTATAAAATCGTGACATTAAAACAGCTGTTGAAATTAATAAGCTGTGGTATATATTTATGTTACGCTGTCTTTGACCCTACTGGTTTCTTAAGCAATAACGTCTAAAGAATTAGAAACTTTTATAAATAATGCATTCAAAGTAGTGGCAGAATGGGTTAAAGCAAATAAGATGGTCCTGGATATATATATA
>NW_013953639.1:53672-56015 GCF_001266775.1 Austrofundulus limnaeus
CATGAAATTTTCACCAGATGTCGGTAACAACCCAAGTGATCCATACATACAAAGAAATCAAACCATAAATGTCCAGAAATTAAGTTATTTGTAATCATGTGGAATGGCACAGGGAAAAAGTATTAAACAGCTAATCTGAATGGGACTAATACCAAAGTAGATTAGCTGTCCTCTTAAAGTTACTATAATTCCCAAATTGTCATAACGGCTTTTCCAAATGCTATTTTTTAAACTTTTAAAATACTTTACTGTTCATTTAAGCATAAAGTAGCTGATGAAAGTATAAATGTGAACATCTTATTGTTTATGCTTCTTTTCTCATAACTCTGACCATGTGACATGACTAAATTAATGACAGTAATCAAATAGCATTTCAAACATACCAACTTAAACAGATTGCATTTCAAAGGAAAGCTCTCCAATCCGTGTGTGGACAGCTTGACCTCTCATAACAACAGCTGCTTAGTCTCTCTGCAGAAATGGTTTTGGGTTCCTCACACAGTAAATAAGAAGTATAGCTATCCATGGCAAACTGAAGGGAAATCAGATCTTTTTTATTAATTTTTTTTTTTGCGAGTCATGTTGTTCTGTCTGATCTGACATCTGCAGGAGGCAGTGAGGAGAAGAGGTGGATCCAGAGAAAAGAGGGGGAGTAAAAGAACAGCCAGAGAAGCCTGTGCAGCACATGCACCAGTGGAATATAAAAGGAAACAGGGAGACAGCTGTAAGAAGGGGACAAACGAGACAGATAGGAAGAGAATAAAAGACGCTTGTATAGAAGAGGAGGGTGGATAAAGGAGGAGGGAGGCTTGTAATGTACAGACTGGGATAACTAGAAGGAGAGGAGAAAGAGAACCATAATGCCTTGAAAGAGCATAAAGGTTTCAGAAACACACGATTCAACTCAGCAGGGGCGACTCCCTGCTTCTCTACCCAGAAAAGCAGCTATCCAGGGGAGAAGCCCTGAACAGATCAATAATGCATGCACACACAAACACAGTTATGCCCTCACATAAATATTCACACAAACCCACTCGAAACCAGTCATTATTCGTACATGCATTTTAAATGCTGACCTCCTAATAGTAGAAAGATGGTTTCCTGTGCAGAAGTACAGGTGGAAACTATATATTTATTGCATGGAAACAGTGAGTCAGTCACAACAGGCTGGATTTAACAGAATAAGTAGTGCAAATTTGCATGTCATGAAAGCTCTCTAATAAAGGAGAAGTAAAGAAGAAAGAGAATTTCAGACTTTTCTGTCATTCAGGACTGAAACGTAATCAGCAATAAGTGACAAGATCCTTTTTCTGCATATTTTCTAATGTTCAGCAACAGTGACAGGCTAATGTTGCTGTAAAGGCTTCAGGTTGTTTTATACTGTATATAGCCAGCAAGCTATATTTATAATTTGAATATAGTTAAAGAGCATTCCTAGTGTTTATTGCAATTGTAAGATAGCACAATGGTTTGTCAGGTTATTTGAGGTGTCAGTGTCCACCTTCTACTTCTACAACACTTGAGGAAACAGCTCTCCACATTCAGGTGAGACTGTTCACTAATCTTATCTCATTTGAGTTATTTATGGGGCAACAACTACAGAACTTCACTACAATAATTAGTTTATATTTTTTCTGATATATTCTCTATGTTACTTGAATAAGTTGTTTGCATGATGTTTTGTTTCTCCTTCACCGTTTCCTTATGGGTGTCTCTGGTACCCGCCAGGCTGACATTGTGAATAAGAAGTTCTTCTTAATGTTTTGCCTGGTTAAATAAAGGTTGATTAATTGTTTTTGAAATAATAACACTGCAAAAAGAATAATCAATAAAGTTGGTTATTTTAATCATACACATGCACTATTCATAAAATCTAAATGTTTAAAATTTGCTGACATAGTGGATTTACAATCAGCTATTGTTTATTGTTTTTTGTTTAAAGTCAAAAATAATTTCTTACCAGGAAAAATTTAAAAGCTTTCCTTAAAAAAGAACGGACTTTATAATTTAAGAGAAAAATGTGAATTTAAAATGTTTAAATACAGAACCACAATGAAATGCTGTTGTATATCAGTACCTGGGGTGAAGCTGTGAACTTATTTAAACATGGCGCTCAAATAATGTCCAAACATAAAACAGTTTAAAATGGTCATCACTGCACATCAATATGAGAAATAATTATGGCTATTGTTGCCATTATCAATGTTATTTTTTTGTTTAAAGAAGTTGTCAGTTATAACTGCATTATGGTTTATTGTTGTAGAAAAGACGTTAAAATGTTAAAAATGATAAATCCTTGCTCTTAATGGCATGCAAAAATGAATGATTTGTACAACTTTAATA
>NW_013953639.1:56120-71117 GCF_001266775.1 Austrofundulus limnaeus
ATGTATGTATGTATGTATGTACAGTATATATGTATATATGTATAAATGTATAAAAAAGAATGTTATAACAAATATAACAAATTTTATGAATTGTAATTATTGGATGATTATATAGATGTAAGAGAAGCGGGTGTATAAAATAGGTTTATACTTCTACCCACTCCTTTGAACGTGTAAATATAATTCACTAATGTTCTTCTTTTGTTTGCTTTTTAAATTGAATTTTCTTTTGTACGTAACTTTGTTTTTTCTTTAATTACATTATGTACAATAAAGTCAAACCCATACAGTTTGAGAAAGATCAGAAAATAAAAACACTCAAAACATAAACACATAGTTTGTCTGATGAATTTGTACTTTATGTGTTAAAAGTTCTCAGTCATTCAGGATTCAGGAAATGGTCGTCTTGATTTTAAGATTCAACAAGATTTTTTCCTATTCCATCAACTCAATTTTTTTGTGTGGCAGTTCAAACGACTCTTTAAGAAAATTAAAGGGGGAAAAACACTAAAATGAGATATTAAAATAATCTAAATTGAGTAGAAAAAAGGAAATGGTTTTATGAATGAATAAAGGGATGATCTATGAAGACAGAAGAAAAATGTCTCATTCAAACAAACTGACTTTCAATAATTCTTTTCTTTTTAAATATCCTATATGTGTGCAACTTGTGCTTTTGGGTCTTTTTGCTACTGACAGCCTCTCTTTTTTCATTTTCCTTCTATTGAACATAACATATCAGTCTATTTAACATCAGGGGTGTGCTTTGTTTTTTATTGGTTTTTTTGTCAAACTGTTCTGTGCTTTTTCTTTGTCCATTCCCTATCCTTCCATTTTTTTCAGAAGTAACGAATGTGGTAATCTGCAGGGAAAGATGCTTTCATCCAGAGCTTTTAACTGCTGGACCAAGTATGAAAGCCTCAGCCTGTTTCCAACATGGCGTTCCCACTGGGACACAGTTACCAACACGGCTGGCTCGCTCTCAAAGGAAATTGCTTTTCGGACTCAGAGTCTTAGTTTGCAGGGTGCTACAATCAGTTGACAATTGTTGTAAATTTGTGATAACTGCAGGGAAATATTCATCTAATCTGCTGCGTGAAAACGGAAATGGGATCTTTCAAACAGTTTCTAAAATATTTTGTGTCTTGTTAAAAATCAGTTGTGCGGAGTACAAAATCTACTTTAACTGGTTGAAAAATTCTGAGCAAAGATAATCTGGCTGCCAACAGTGAGGTTCATTTCTGATGGAAAGCAGTTAATTTTGTTGAAGGGGTGGGGGTTTATACAAATTAGACGTTTGAGCTTTATAACATGTTATGATGTCATTCTATCCATCAAAAATATACCCAGTGTTACTTTGACCAGAGGTAAGTTTCCTGGTTTTTAGACAAACTACTGTATGTTGCAAAGTCAATTTTATTTTTTATATATACATCATTTTCATAACAATAGAAGGTAATGTTCATCCCCCCAACACACACACACATACACATTTAAGTTAAATTATAATTTAAAAAAAATTCACTCAAAAAATAATAAACATATGCATTAATTAATAGAAAGAGACAGGGAAAAATGAAGTTCGGATTGAAAAAGGTGCAAAGTGAAGAAATATCTTTGGCTTATCTGCCTCTTAAAATAACTTCAAAGATTTCTGTGGGTTGGATAAACCCAAAGTTTAATCTTCATATATGACTGAAAAAAATCCTGCAGTTATCTATGTGAATTAGAAATATATGAGAAATTTAGAGAATATTGTTCATCTTCACAGCATCCTTTTCCCATGAGAAATTACACCATATTCATATAGATTAGGTGCAAAAATTACACATTGTGTCTTTAAACTGCATTGATTTGGGTGTCACAACACTTGATTCGGGAAATTGCAGCCCATGTTATTTGACTAAAATGTCAAAGCTTTATAGAGGTCAAGACATTGTGAATGGGAAAACGGACACAAACCAGGGTGTGAATATCAATTTCGCTACGACCATGAAATAGCTGCAGAAACTGAATCAACAAAACAATTGCTGGGAAGCCCTAAGGCCTTTAAGGTTTCATTCAAGGTTTCATCAGTTTGCAGGATGGAAAACTTCAACCATGACTGCCACAGAGGCTAAATTTAGTTCTATATGTGACTTTAAACAAAGTCCTAAATAGGAAAGAAAGTAGATGGTAAACCCAAATGCAGAATGAGTTCTGAAAATAACTCTAATGTTTAACATAATGAACCTATTTCTTACTGTCACTGTGATCATTTACTAATCAGTTTTGTAATGAACAGCACAAATTGACAGTCTGTGTTGATGAAACATATCACAAGTTTCTTAAATATCAAAGATAATGAAGGAATTTTGTTTTTTCATAAACTCTTTTAGAGAGTCACAAAATAACTATTTTGTGTTAAGTAACACATCTGGACAGTGCCCTGTCACAGGAGGAGCTCAGAACACATCTCCGTATGACTGAAACAATGTTGTGATTGTTTGTCAGAACACCAACAGGTCTGGTTCCTATGGGGAAAAGATTCTGTTGAAGAAATATTCCCTTGGTGTTGCCAAGGAAGCCAGAGAAGGAAGTAAGACCACAAAAAACAGAGCATGTGGGAAGATAACATCATCTATTTAAAACTAGTTTCAAACACCTAATATTTAAAATATAATTTCTAATGCTTGTTTAGTTTTGACCAGGAACATCAGAGTCATCAAATAAAACCCCCAAAATGCAATGGAAAATGATCGGGGTTGACAGGATCTGTTCAGATGCCTTGTGTGTTCAAGGTGGGATGTCAGTCAGACAAGTTTTTCTAAAATAAAACATGTAGTGAAGTTTGACTGGGGTGGTTGTGGATGAGTGGTTTGGGGAGTTGTCCTCCAATGCAAGAGTTCAGCAGTTCAGTTCCCCCACGATTCAGTCATATGTTTAAGGTCGTATTCACGCCTGATAGTCCTGTAAACTTGGTTTAATTGGTTTTAATCAAATTTGCAAGATTTGTTTGGACTTTCAGTTGGTGCAATTTGCCTTCAAACTGCTCTTTGTCAAACAAACTAAACCCTGTGAACAACCCGCCCCCCCCCCCCCCAACACACACACACACACTTGCTGCACGAAGAACTACTGAAGGAAACGGCACAAAAACCCCAGAAGAACACACTGAGCACGACGTCCTTTAAATAACAAAATGTAAACAGAGTGACTTCAGGGTTTAGAGGTTGTAGGATTTCTCCTTTTTTTTGTAAATATGTTAAACAAACACTTTTCAACAATGGGCTCATCATGAGAGGAAGATGAGGCAGATCTGCTGAGAACGTTGTTTTCCACACAAGGTGAACGAGACGGCTCCATATGAGGCGGTGTTCACCGAGAAGCAGCGTGTCCAACTTCACAGCAGTGATGTCCACCTTATACAGACGTCAAGCAAGATACGAGTATTTAGATTTTATTACAATTATTACTCAGAATGACCTGCTTTATAGTCCATTCTTGATTTTGAAGTGGTTTCTGGTCCGTTTGGCGTTAACACATGCAATCAAACTGCCCCAGAGTTTACTTTAACCAAGACCTACATTTTCTGGCGGATTAGAGTTCACTTTTTGATCCACATCAGAGTTTGATTACGCGTTCACACCTCCCCAAACAAACCAGACTTCATAGACAAATGAACTAGACTTTGATTAAAGTGGACTAAACAGGGCTGGTGGGAATAGTTGGGCAGTGGTCGAAGGCGAGGACCCTGGTGGTCTGATCCTCAGCTACAGAATTCAACTCTAGGGACATCGTTTTTTTCATCACTGTAAACTGACAACTTTCATGTCTGTTTTTTCCCGTTTCTAATAAAACACTTGTTTTAAATCTGTCAAGAGACTTCTCATGCCAACCATCTTTATATGTTAAACAAATGACAAATCTCCACTTTGGGTGATCATTTGGTACCAACAACTAAAGGATGTCTAATCAACATTTTTCTGGTATTACATCAAAAATTTGACCACAACAATGAAATAACAGCTACCATTAAAGCAGAGAAATCAATCGATCTTTAATCTTAACAAAAATTCCCTTTTCCTTAATTCTACTCTTCATTGTTAGCACAACAAATAGCAGAACTTATTCTGTTAAATCCAATCACAGCCCTTTAGCTTTAGATATAACTTTAAATTGATTTACAGAGAAGAGACTAAAACAATTTACTTATTAAACTTATAAATTCACAGCTGATCATGTTCCAAAGAATTATATACTGCAGCAGGAACAAGAACAAACTATTAGTGCATCCTGACTTTACAAAATAAAGTGATTTTTTAATGTTTGCACTACTGATGTGTGATGTGTCATAGCCATGCTAATGTAATTATACATTAATGTGTGTTGTGTGTACATATTCTTGTGTGAAAAGGCTGAATAAAGAAAACGGGACATTTCTGTTAGTTAATAATTCATGACCTTAAAATAAATGAGGTTTCTGCTAAATGGTGCTGCTGGTAGACACAGATGAAATTTACACTAACACACACCTGACTGTCTGTGCTGCTGTGAAAACTTTATTCAACAAACTTTTTTACCACAGTGAAAGGGAGGTGATCATGTGTATCTGTATGTCTGTAAAACATTTCATAAAAGTCTGGATGGATTCTAATAAAACTGCCAGAAAGTAATTATCAGATGCAGGTCTACAACAGATTCTCTGGAGGTTTGATTTATCAATGGTTACTACATATAAAACCATGAGCAAATCTGATATCTCACTCAAAGCTGATTTATTAACAGTGCACACTGCACAGTGAGTACTGCATCTGTCAGATGCCACAATCCATTCAGCAGGTGATGATTAGCAGATCACACAAAATACTGGGTGGAGCATCTGCAGATAGTTATTTTATACCCACAGTGGGTTTTATCAAACCTTGAAACTGGTTGCTCTGCTGTTGCAGTGTCTATATTTAGTACAATTAAAAGTCAGGTGGAAACTGTCTGCTCTCTGCTTCAGACGTTATCCCCTCTGCTCTGTAGAGTAATAGTAAATATACAACCTCAATATCAATATAAAAAACATATCTCTAAAAATTAGCTGAACTCCATCTCACCTATGGTCCGTCTTTTTCCTTTCTGAATCTTTCTCTAAATGCATTCTGCATTACAAAATGTTTCACATTGACAATAATCACAGTTAATGTTTATTGTGTTTTTCTCTGAAATCTTTGGCTACGTTCACWCTGCAGGCAAATCCGACCCAAATCCGATTTTTTTGACCCATCTGACTCATATCTGATTTTTTTATGACAGTCTGAACGCGACAAATCCGACCCAGGCCGTTTCAGTATGTGGTTTTAAATCGGATACATATCTGATGTTTTCAAAGTGACTGCAGTGTGAACGCTCATGTCACATTCATCTGACTTTTTCATCAGGAGGAGGGGGTGAAGGATCGATAAAACACTAACCTCAAGTCTCGCTGTTTAAATCTGTAGCTCCGTGTGTTTACAGCTCCAAAACACAAGTCCAGATGCTTCTTCTTTTTACTTTTAATTTTCCACGTAGATAGTTTGATAATAACATGTCCAGCCTGGGTCGCCGAGAGTATCGATCCTGAAGTTCGATACTCGGTCGATACTTTTTTCCAGCTCGTAGTTTCGTTCAAAAAAAGAAAAAGCTTCACTGGAGCATCCTGGTCAGAGGCAGGTTCAGATATAAACACTGAACTAAAGAAGCAGGTCAGATAATTATTTAATCGGCTCTGATTAAACAACAACTTGCGATTTGATGTGTAATATGTAGCGTCCATGCTAGCTCTGTAAACAAACAAGCCGGCTGATGAGACGTCACGTCTTTTACTGCGCATGCGTGTCACATCAGTGCTGTGGAGCGTTCACACACAGGTCTGATACAGGTCACATTTAAAATGTAATGTGAACGTTCACACAAAAAGATCAGATTTTTTCAAAAWATCGGAACTGAGCATTAAGACCTGCAGTGTGAACGTAGCCTTTGAGTGTGAAGATGAGAAAGTCTCTCTGCACCTCTCAGCCCCCTCTGCTCACCTGCTGGCTGGACAGCAGAATGTGATGCATGGTTTGATTGACAAATGTTTAAAACCTTTTTTAAGTCAATGTTAAAGTATCACGTACATATCATTTTGGAATGAGACAGTTTCTAAAAAATGAAACTAATAAAACACTTGTTTTAAATCTGTCAAGAGTCATGGTTTGATGACACTGTTCTATTAAAAAAAACCTCTTTGCAACACTGAAGTTTGCCTCCATCAATGACACACGCTAAATCCTCATTTTCAGGGCCATCCTCACCGCTGCTGCACCTCTTCTTAGTAAATCACACACAACATGCCCACTTTTAGCACAAGCTATTTTTTATTTGCTGGGCAAATTAGCACTTATTATCTTGTAAATTTTTCTGCGAATGCTTGTTAGCAGCTGAGAGTCATCTCCAACACATTGAGCAGAGAAGCAACATCTTTGCACATAAGGCCCTTTGAGGAAAGTTGCTTTTAAGTTTCAATGAAGAAATATGGTGTGGAAGTTATTAGAAATTATAAAGACAAGAAAAACAACCATGTGGATGTACTCACAGATGATTTATTATTAGTAGAGTAGTTTTTGTGTCTTCAATGTGTTGCAGCTGAAAACAGATGGACCATCCACTGCCAGGGTGGTCCATGTGTGGACACAGAAGAGGCATAAGGAAAGTATTTGATTCAGTGCAAGCTGCTCCCTTCAGTGATAATAAACAGTTCCCTTGATGAGGCCTGGTATATTTGGGAATAATGCATTTAGGGTTTCTTAGACTTAAAATAAAATGTTTATTGTTGTTTTGCTGGTTAAACAGGTTGTCAGTGGGTAGAGTAGTTTGAACTACAGGGTTAAAGTTGTCTTCACTGTTTTGATGCCCTCATCGTGGATTTTATTTCCCAAATAAATCTTATAAATCTGCTCCTGTGTCTGGCTGAACATTCAAATCCTCTGATTTTTGTCACATTTATTAGTGTGCATGTACCAAAGTCCTGCTTTTGTTTTTGTATTCAGTATTATTGATGTAACAGAACAAAAAGGAACAAAAGTCTATTGAATGAATAATTTCATGGTAAAAGAGTTATTTTGATACCATTGGAAAATACAAATATGTTTATGAGAAGTAATTATATCATGGAAAAAACCTACCACAAACAGAATCTTCTCTGTAGCAAACACAAATTCACCACACAGGGCGAAACTTATAGAATCCTCCTGAAAGCACAGAGACCTTTACAAAAGTCCAAAAAGTCTGGAACAGGAGACAATTAAATTAAAACAAATTAAAAATATTCTGTAAGCCAGTGTTTCCCAAACATTTTATAGGGGGTACGTGGAAAAATTTCCCAGGTGTGTAAATAAATAAATAAAAATAGGACTGAGATATGTAGGGCCCTGTGATTTGATTGAATGCAGAAAATGCAAACAGAATCACGAAATGAACACAAATGGAATCCTGTATAAAATGCGGAATCTCACGGACTTTGCTCATTTGGGGTATTTGATGTATTTTGGACGCTGCTGCTTCCTGCACCTGCCGTTACCTGGTTTAAGTACTTATTCACTTTCAAGGCAACATACAGTATTTATCTTCATGTTTAATTTGAGTTTAAAAGAATAAAATGCCTGATAATTAAACATGCTGGGGGTTAAATAAATATTTTTTATTTAATAATAAGTTGTAGTACATTATAGTTTTAGAGAATCATCATTACACTTGACTGAAGGGGTACTAGTGGTATGACAGCATGGCTCAGAGGTACACAAGTCTAAAAAGGTTGGGAACCACTGCTGTAAGCTCATTGTCTGATGTTAAGGCACTCATTTGATAATGGGAGCACATGTGGCTCCTAGTGACACTTGGTCACAAGAGTTTATTAAGCATGTGACAAACTGAAGATACATTGATAAATAATTTTGGCCTGAAGCAGCCTAACATTCATGGTTTAATACTGGAAGGAAACCGGAGAACCTGAAGAAAACCCAGTGCAAACACAAGGGGAGGATGCAAACTCCACACAGAAAGACCTCAGGTGCAAACCAGGGACTGAACCCGGGACCTTCTTGCTGTGAGAAGACAGTTTTAACCACTAACTCATTGCACTGTCAACAAAATCTGACTGTATAAGTAAATCAGAAACCCTATTACACAAAATAAGTGTAATGATGACCATGAGCACATTTTAGTTTCACATCCACCAAAGACAGAAACTTCAGTGGCACAAAACATTAAGACTGATCCAGTAAAAGCCTGACAGAGCATGTTAGATAAAGGAAGTATTATTTGGTAAATTGTGGAATGTAGTGATTTACTGATGGCTGAGGATTTTTGAGAAATTATATGAAAAAAATGAAGAAAACTTTAATTTAATCTGAGAGGTCTTAAAGACATAAATGTATTAATAGTTACTCAAGAAAAAAAAATGCACAGAGGTGAAACACTAACATGGAGAAGAAGGCACATCCTCTGAAACTCAAGAGGTCAGATGAGTGGCCTGACCACAAAATGCTTTGCCCCGAACTCACTGACAAGCGCACACATTCACACACTGCACAACACACACACAAACACTTGGAGAGTCCCGACTCCTAAATACTTTACCCACCTGGCAACCCCATTACTCTGTTAGTTAAAAGCTTTGCGATTAGATGTACATGTATCCCATTTCACTTTAAAGAGCTGCGGGAAGTAACGCCGCTTGCCATCGGCGGGAAAACATCACGCTTGTATTCCGGGAAAGTCGGAGCGATTGAGGCGATGCCCGGCAGAAGAGATGGATGGATATAGACCGAGGCAGTGAGAGTGCAGGAAGAGAGATCTGTTATAATTAGTTTATGTAATATCACTTTGCCTCATCTCTGCCATGTGCTCCCAAAGTCCTGTTGTTCACGGCTCTCCTTCATTCAAGCTGCTTTTTTCCTCACCTTCAAAAAAAAAATCTGTTTAACAATTTTATTCATTTTTGCTTTAACTTTCTGCAGATCTCAGAAACTTTTTCTGTTTATCTCAGCACTGATGATTTTCTACCTCCCCTCTCACCTGCCAGCCTCTCCTCTGTTGACACACTGCTCTCCCTTCTCTTCTGAACCCATCCATCTTTTCTCTGCCTCTTTTATTCAATCCATTCATCCGTTTGTACATTCATTCATCCATCCAGTGTAATCTGCTTCATCCATCCAGTGTAATCTGCTTTTAAGTAAGTTATCTGGAGAAACAAAGTGGATCCCATCACTGTAGTGATTACATCACCGGAGCTCATGGATGGACACCGTTGTTTATTCTCTTGTGAACGAAAGTGAGATGGACTCCATGTAGGAGTGTTACTTTCATTTTATAAATTAAGTTATTTTGCTTATTATCAATTATAATGCTAATAATCAACTAATGATTGACACATTTTTGTTGTGCTCAACATCCTTGTAAAAGGAATAGGATTCATTCTCTTTGAATATTTTAAATTATACAGGGTGGGTCATTTACAGCGGGTAAAATAAGTATTGAACACGTCACCATTTTTCTCAGTAAATATATTACTAGAGGTGCTAATGACATGAAATTTTCACCAGATGGTCAGCAACAATACTCAGGTAGGCTGTGGTGTTGACATGATGCTCAATTGGTACTAATGGGCCCAAAGTGTGTCAGGAAAATATCCCCCACACCATTGCACCACCACCAGCAGCCTGAACTGTTGATACAAGGCAGGATGGATCCATGCTTTCCTTTTCCACTTTCTTTTCTATTGTCCAATTTTGGTAAGCCTGTGTGAATTGTAGCCTCAGTTTCCTGTTCTTAGCTGACAGGAGTGGCATCCGATGTGGTCTGCCTCAAGGTTCGACGTGTTGTGCATTCAGAGATGCTCTTCTGCCTACCTCAGTTGTAACGAGTCGTTGATTAAGTCGTTATTGTTGCTGTTCTATCAGCTTGAACCAACCAGTCTGGACATTCTCCTCTGACCTCTGGCATCAACAGGGGCATGTGTACCCACAGAACTGCCGCACACTGGATGTTTTCTCTCTTCGGACCATTCTTGTTAAACCCTAGAGATGGTTGTGGGTGAAAATTGCAGTAGATCAGCAGTTTCTGAAATACTCAGACCAGCCCTTCTGGCACCAACAACCATGCCACGTTCAAAGTCACTTAAATCACCTTTCTTCTTCATTCTGATGCTCGGTTTGAACTGCAGCAGATCATCTTGGCCATGTCTACATGCMTAAATGCATTGAGTTGCTGCCATGTGATTGGCTGATTTGACATTTGCATTAATGAATAGTTGGACAGGTGTACCCAATAAAGTGGCTGGCAAGTGTGTGTGTGTGTGTGTGTGTGTGTTAACTGTTTTTCCTTCCTTCACTTAGTCTTGGCCTTCACTAAATATCTTAAACATCTTGATAAACCAATACTGGAGAAAGTGGCCTGTTTTAAGATTTGAAGTGAGCTAGAATTGTATGTAATTTGGGCTATCCTCTGCTAAATATTTATGCTTGTGAATAATTGTTGGATTTCTTCACAATGTCACAGTCATAACTAAGCCCTGAATGCTAATCAAATCAATACAATAGAGAAAAATCCAAGTGACATGTTAAGCTTTTCCTGGTTAAATAATTCACCCTGTAATTAGCTTCAAGCTATCAATTATATGTGCTTAAGATGTGTTGAGGACGTTATGATGTATTATATAACTCAGGTTTTCTTAGCCACTGCTAAGATATTGTAAATTATTTGTGCAGGCTGAAAAAATAATGACTTATTTAAAATATTGTCTGTTTTTGTTTTTTCCTTGCAGGTATTTAGTTCCTGATACATCAGGATCAACATGGATTACTGCTGTCTCATATGGAGCTGCCATGTACATTTAACAGATTCATCTTAATATATTCTGAAGAGTAAAAAAAAATTATTTCAAATAACTACAAACAACAACAGATGCTATTTTGTTGTAACATACTGTTCGTCACAAAAACAATAGTTTTGTCCACACTGGTCTGTTCGATTTCCTGTAAATGTGTGAGAAGATGTAAGGATTTAGTCACCTCTTCAGTTTTCTGCAGAAGATTTATGACACAAACTTCCATAAAGGTGAAAGGCCCAGTGGTTTCAAGGCAGCTCTGATCAGAGCAGGTGTGGAAATATTTTGGGATTTTCAGTTTTTATTGGACAGGTTGACAGCTGTGAGTGACAAGCAACACAAAGAGAGGAACAAGTCATGCACCAGAAACTTGCCGACAAATTCAACGCAGAGGTGCTGTGTCTCACTCTACTGACCCTTTGTCCACTTCACTTATACTTTTAATAGCTGTCATCTGACATGTGGGATCCTGTTATAAAGCAGAGACTTTACTGTTGTTTAACTGGAAGTGGAGCTGAGACAGCTGCAGAATTTGTGCTGAAGAGGTTCACTGTGCAAAATGTTTAACTTTACTTAACGTTTTTAAAAATGTTTCTGTGCCGTTGCTTGACTTAATACAATGACAGCAAGATGGTGTTTGGTACTGTGTAATTTAGTGTTTGCTCTTATATGTAGATAACATCATGAAAGTATATAAAACCTGTATTATAGAATCTTTGTCTCAAACTACATTTAATCATGACAGAATGTCCACAACTGAAGAGGTACCAACTTACATGCATAAAGACTAGTGACATGTCCCTGTATGAAGCAGTGAAATGTTCTCATATTCACTACTTTGACATTTATTTGAGCCTAATTTTGTAATAAAATTCTTAGACAAAATTCAGTCTCCTTTTCATTTCATCCAACCAAATAATATGAAAAGAATATCTTGTAATTAAACAGATTCAGCTAAATAAATGAGGTAATCCATGATTGGACTCCTTTTAAGATCTAAGTTTTTTTATTGGTCATTGGCCACCTTTCCAGCAATAACATTTATGAGGAGTTTCAATCTGGTTTTCGCCCCCACCACAGCACCGAAACCACCCTCATAAAAATCACCAACGATCTTCTCCTTGCTGCCGACTCTGGTCTTCTGTCCATCCTCATCCTCCTTGATCTAAGTGCTGCTTTTGATATGATCTCTCATTCTATTCTCAACAGACTCACATCCATTGGCATGTCAGGTACTGCATTTAACTGGTTCAAATCTTATCTTTCTGACCACACTCAATTCATCCAGATTAAATCCTTCCGCTCTGAGTCACCCCCGTCTCCACTGGCATGCCCCAAGGCTCTGTCCTTGGACATCTTCTCTTCATTACTTACCTCCTTCCTCTTGGTTACATTTTCCGCAAGTTTGGTGTCCGTTTCCATTGTTATGCCGAAGACACACAGCTCTACCTGTCAACCAAGCCAAACTCCACACACCTTCCCTCCATCCTCTCTGACTGTCTCAATGAACTCAGTCACTGGTTTTCGGACAATTTCCTTCAAGTGAACAGCGATAAAACAGAAATCACTAAAAATTCAATCTCAAAATCTAATAATCTCCTCATCCCTATCAACAACTCTCTGCTAACCCCCTCCCCTCAGGTCAAGAGTCTTGGTGTCATCCTTAACACCACTCTCTCCTTCACTGCTCACATCAATGATATTACTCGGTCTGCCTACTTCCACCTCAGAAATATCAACCGTCTCCATCCATCTCTCACTCCCTGCACCACAGCAATCCTTGTCCACAGTCTTGTGACCTCACAAATCAACTACTGTAACTCTCTTCTTTTTGGCCTCCCCAACAAATCCCTCCATAAGCTTCAGATGGCCCAGAACTCGGCTGCACGTGTCATCACCCAAACTTCCTCCCATAACCACATCACTCCTGTTCTGCAGCAGCTCCACTGGCTCCTGGTCAAATCACGCATTGTCTTCAAATCTCTTCTCGCGTTTAAAGCTATCCACCATCTTGCCCCTCCTTACATATCCGACCTCGTACACATCTCCATCCCCTCCCGTTCTCTCAGATCCTCTTCTTCCCTAAACCTCCAAGTACCCACTGCCCTGGAGAGCAGGGCCTTCACCTGTTCTGCGCCTCTCCTCTGGAACTCTCTACCACCTGACCTAAAAAACACCTCCTCTCTTCCTGTGTTCAAGACTGCTTTGAAAACACATCTCTTTAGATTAGCATATCCATCTTAACTTCATTTGTAATTCATGCTCTGTAACTCATGTCTGCTTGTCTCTAACTGTATTTTCACACATTCCCTATGATGTGTCTAATGCTGTAAGTGTCCTTGGGTGTCCTGAAAGGCACTTTTCAAATAAAATTATTATTATTATTATTATTATTATTATTATTATTATTATTATTATTATTATTATTATTATTATTATTATTATTATTATTATTATTATTAAATTGACATGTTGCCTCTAAAGTCCATAAAAAGCTTCACCCTTCTTTTCTCCTTACTCCTATCTTCAACGTAGTGGAATATTTTCCTACTTGGCAGTAAAAATGCTAAACAATATGCACAAGTCTTATTTTTTTTTAACATAACGGAGAAATGTAATCCTATTAACAAGTGAAACACAATTATTCAAAAAAGTTTTAAAAAATCCCATGTGAGCTTGTGACAAGCTTGTGTGTATTAATTGGTACTGTTTATGTAAAAAAACATTTTAGTGTTTAATGTTGTCACTCTGCCTTTTTAACCTTATCCATCAAATGATACTGTACAGAAAACAATCATGGATTCTTTCCATTTATTTTGTATCATATTGGATGATTCCAGTAAAAATATTCCAATTGTGAAATGAGAAGTTTATTTCACAACAAACAAGAACCCATTCAGCAGACGAACTGCATCCTGACACACACCAGATTAGGATATAAGAGAGAATCACTAGAATGCTAATGTTTACTCACCCATGGGAGAACAGAAACATTACAAGAAGCCAATATGAATTTCTTTGCTTTTATGTTTGCATAAACTTCCCTCTTGAGGAAAAGAACAGAAAAGCTGTGTGTGCGAGAAAACACGTTTTTTTTCTGATTGTGTTTTTCTTTGTGACAAAACACCAGAGTGTACTTCAACTAAATTACAGAATTTCAATTAAAAGGTGGATGTGTGTTTAGTTAGCATATTATATCTGTTTATGTAACACTTATTTCAGTTTGTTTTAACAATGAGGCACCGATTCACATCAAACATCTTCATGGGGAACTATAAACAAAAGCATGAGCCCAAATTATCTCATTCCATTACTTTATTTTAGTCCACTTGTCCAAGTCTTTTTTCCCCTGCTGTAGTCTTTCTTGTCTATTACTGGGTTTATTTTCTGTGCCCTGTCCCTTTGAGTTTCCCTGCACTACCAGTACCTTATTTTCCCAGCATTTTTCCTCATTTCAGGTTCTGCATCACATCTTGTCACTCCCACTCACACCTGGTCCCTGTCTGGACTCAACCATCAAGTCATATGCAAGAAAGATTGGTCGAATTATTTTTTGAAGTGATCCAGATCTTGACAAGCTGTTTGTTTCATAGAGCCCTTTGATTTGAACGAGTGCAAACATGTCAACCTCTTCGGACGTTTACCTGTATAAAAAGCCTCAAAAATCCGTACAACTCGCACTCCGGGGGGGTGGGGGGGTATAAGCTTCGCACACGAAAGCACCCGCTGCGTAGCTGGAGGATAGGAGAGCAGAGAAAGTTCAAAACTTATTTCTAGCGGCAGAAAAGTTTGGAAGATGGCTATTTGATGTTAAAAAGAAAAAAATTGTATAGGTCTTCTGGACGGGTTCTTCTCTAATGAAACGTTTCGTCTCTTCTCCAAGAGACTTCTTCAGTCTGAGAGTTTCAGGCAAAATTCAGGCTTTTAAGCACTGCTTCCATGTGGCTGATACTCACATCACATGGCTATCGATGACACCTAATTAACACTTATTGTTAACAGGGGTGGAGTGATACTGGCAATAGCCGCGCTGGAGGAGGGGGACAACTGAAAACGGAGGCCTCCACCTCTGTTTAATGATGGACGGTCTTTCTTCACAAAAATGGCTTCTTTTACTCCTCTCT
>NW_013953639.1:72117-76758 GCF_001266775.1 Austrofundulus limnaeus
ACACACACACACACACACACACACACACACACACACACACACACACTTTTATTGTTGTGCTATAACCTTACTCTCATTCATTTACTTCTCATCAGTGGGTGACGGGAAAGAAACTGTTGCGTCACATGAGCACATAGGTTCCAGGAAACTATTAAAAAGCATGTTCAAATTTCTTTTTTCAACTCCGCTGCCGCAATTTACCTTAAGTATTTGTAATCTATTTAGAGGCTTTGGGTGTTTCAAAAGTGCTTTTTCTCCACACTAGAACTCATTTAGCAAGTAAGAGTTTATAAAAATGTCTGGAAAGTGTTTTGAATGCATGCTATCAGACACCTCTCAGATGGAAATTAAATTGGACCAAGCTGGGTGTTTTGAATGCACATTTGATAAAGCCTTGACAATTTGTGCTGATTGTGTTAGAGTTATTCATCTATAGCCATTTACCTGCTGTATGTGCTTTGATTCTGGAATGATGAAAAATGACTTTCTTTGTTTCTATTATGATTTTTGGCATATCTCCAGCAGGTTCTGTAGATTAAATTCTGCCACTGAGATTAGAGCAAAGAAGTATGTATACCTATTAGAGAATAAAATTATTAGGTTATTTATAATATATTTAGATATGCATATATGGTATTTAACAAAATTTTTCTCCTTTCTGAACAGTTTACAGCCATGTTTAAAACTTTAACAACAAAAAACTGAATATGACAAATTATGGTTTTAGGATTCAGAGCAGGCCAACACCAAACAAATTTAAAGGATTTATTTGTTAACCAGAAGTTGATGGATCATCGTTGGGAAGGCACAGAGCAGAACACAGAGGAGTGTTGGACCAAAAATGGATGTTTGGGAAACAAGAAAACAGCGACTTACCTTCTTTCGGCTGGAGGGATCTCCTGACAGGTAAGACCAGCGTTGATCGAGTTGAGTGGGCAGAGTTTCAGGTAAAGGGACAGGCTTAGTCCAAAAGTAGGTCAAAGGTCAGAGCCGGGAGATCAGAGAGCCATAAACAAATCCAAAGTATAAACCAAGAGACCATGTCCAGTGAGAAGAAACGAGTTTGGCAGCCATGTGTCAGAGTCAGCGATAAAACCAGGCAGGGAGCAGGTATGAGTCTGAGGTCAATCTCAGGTCCTGATCTCTCATCATGGACGAGGGATCAGGTGTGGACTTGAAAATAACGCTGGACATCTACTGGGTGAACAGTTCAATAATCTGGCACTGGTCTGGTGAGAGTAGAGAGCTTCAGTAGGATGTGGAACAGTTGATCTAAATTAAGATGATTGCTGTGGCAACAAGGAGGCGTGGCGAGAGCAGAGGTAGTGAAACAGGGTGTAGTTGACAGTCAAAACCTGACAGAATAATGGTTTTTGTTTACTGTGATTTTTATTTATTATATTTTATATTTATACTGTGAATTCAGTTCCATTAAAAAAAACAAATACAATACAGTGCAGTATGTTTCCTGCACCCACACTTCATCCTTATCACAGTTCCACTTTCAAACAGTACCATGTGGCATGCATCTGCTAACTGTTTAACTCGTGTGTTTTTGTTTGTTCTTACTGCATTACAATCCCACCCCAAACACTCTGTACGTCTTTTCTGGACCACATCCAATATTGTCTTTTTTTTCTCTAATTCGCTGATACCCTAAGAA
The DNA here is from genome assembly GCF_001266775.1 of Austrofundulus limnaeus. Lineage (NCBI taxonomy): Eukaryota > Metazoa > Chordata > Actinopteri > Cyprinodontiformes > Rivulidae > Austrofundulus > Austrofundulus limnaeus. The sequence continues at coordinate 73,781 of NW_013953639.1, forward strand.
CATAACCCCTGTGAAAATTACACTAAACTCTCAAGATAAAACTTTATTGTCATTGTTGCACTGAAAAGAACAATGCGGTCCACAGACAATGAACAACAAAATATTTTTGCAGTTCCTGTAGTGCAATTGATCAAAACATTGTAAAAGATAAAATAAAGAGATAAAATATAATAAAGGTAAAATAAAAATAAGATGAGAAAATGCAAACAACAATGGGCCATATCACAGTGTCAAATGAACATTATTGCACACAGTCCCGGATTTATACTACATGCGTCTCCGCTGCGCAGGTCGCAGCTGTGCGTTTCAAGTCCAGTTTACACGACCTTTGCTTCGCTCCGCTCCAGTCCGACAGACATGCATGAAGCAGATTGTGCGATAAATTCAGTGATAATTTGGAAGTCTCAGCAAAAAATAATTAATTCTGTGAAAGACGAACTCCAAACACAGCTGAAAACAATGATATAAAGGCTTTTGGTATCTATGTTGAAACTGTCTTGCTGTCAGCTTTGTGAAACTTCTGATTTCAAAATAAAATCCACGTGTATCGTGAGTGTACACATATGCTTCATGCTACATGTTTCCATCTTCTTCCCAAACAGAACAATACATTCTGACAGCATTTGTGTAGAAATATATCCGTACATTTATTAAAATAGCTGCAATTTCGACATTATTCCAACAAATTATTCTGCTGAATAGTGTCTTATTTTGAAAATACGGATGTTGTGCTCGTGTCTTTTCCTGTTGGTGCGACGTAATCTTTGAAAATTGACTCCGGCGCAGCTCTGGCATCTGGCAAAAATAGGATCTGTTCTAATTTTGACGGATCGCCGTCCGCTCACTGCCGCCGTGCGCAGCCAGTGTAAACACTCTCACTGGTTATAATGGGTGCGTATTTGCTGCGGAGGTCGGACCGGAGCGGAGTGGAGACGGAACGCAAGCAATGCAAATTGCGGGTTACCGTAGTGTTACCAAGTTAACAATCTTTGTTTAGAAGTTTAACAGCCGTTGGATAGAAACAGTTCTTGAGTCTGTTTGTTCTGGTCCTAACAGTCCTGAACCTTCTACCTGGTGGTAGTTGGACAAACAAACTGTTCCTGGGGTGTGATGAGTCTCTAGATGTGTTTCGATCCAATTTTAGTTGAATTTTGAGCAAATTTATAAAATATATATATATATATATTTTTTTAAAATTTCGCAAAAAAGAAAAAAATAATAAATGAGAATCAGACGGGTTTCCATCAACTGGCTTGAAGCAAATCAATTACATCAGATGCATGTGTGCTGTAAACAGGAAGTAAAAGTCACAAACTCGCAGGGTCCACACATCTCAGGAAAATGGAGAGAAGTTATCAGGAATGCGTTGCTAATATCGGAAAAGTTGTACTTATCCTGTCATTTCAACTAGTTCTGGCGATGCTGTCTGGAGACGTAGAGAAAGAAATGCAATTCTCTTCACGTTACAGGAATAACTGAGAAGACACAGACAGTGGGAGGAGGGTCCTGCTGCAGTCGCTCTGGTACCGGCACCATTAAGACAGCAAGAACAGCTGATCAACCATGTGAGGTAAATGTTTGCTACGTCAGAACTTATTTGGCAAATATCTTTCCATCTCTCCTTTTGTGCATTAACTCCTGTTAAAACCTACTTTTCCTAATGATGTTCAGAAGGCTTATTGGAAGATGTTTAGTGGTTGTACAGCGGCTCAGAAGAAAGCACTCCAGAGAATCATAAAGGTGGCTCAGGACATTGCTGGGTGCCCTCTGCCCTCTCTGGTGGAATTACACAGGACCCGTTGCCTCCAGAGGGCAAACACAGAAGCCATGTTTTCATCAACAATTTCTAATGTGCAGTTTGAAGTATCACATCAGAAAAGGTGAATGGAAATGGCATGATTCGAAAAAAAATCCTCTAATTCGCAAAAAAGTTGATACGCTCACTTGATGTATTTTTTTTTTAAAAAGAGTTATTGGGAATATGTTTACTTACCATGTCAAGTCGTACTGCAAAATAATTTTCAAAAACACTACATCCTCACTGAAATGTGCTTTTTGCTCATCGGCATTAGTTTGAATCACTTGGTACCAGTGGTGTGCCAACTAACCAAACACAGCCAAAAGATATATAATTACTATCAAAAGTCTTGTAGAAATGTAGTGGAGTAAATTGTATGATGATTAATGTTAAATGTAGCAGAGTAAAAGTAAAATGCTTTTCAATAAAAATGCTACTCAAATAAAGTACGATTTCTGAGAAACTTAAGTACAGTACTCAAGTAAAGTTACATCGTAACTGCCCCCCTCTGGTCATCAGTGTAGCTATGGGATGTATTCCATGGTGGCTGATGATGTGGCTGAGGGGGGAGTATGTTGAGGATGAACAGAAAGGCAGACTTGAGCGTGAGGAGCATCAGAAAAATATATCAGAGATTTTAAGTACGGTGTAAATAGGACCGATTTAACATTTAGATAATGTTACTGGTTAAATGTTGTTTCTTTTCTACATCTTTCAAAAGTTTTGCTGTCATTGTGAGTTGCCGGATGTGTGTATCTATGCGCACGCAAGTCTGCTTGTGCATGTGTGTGTCACCTTTGCTGACACTGTTCGCCACACTTACCCATCTGACAGCTTGTGATTGATTGGCTGCTAAATGCTCTCTTTACACACACGTGCACACACACACACACACACACACAGAAAGGAAAGTCCATTATCCATTTATCAGTGGGTCTGTCCTAATCGTAATGGGAGACAGATGTAAGGTGCTGGGCAGGACCAGTTTCTCACACCCCCTAAAAACAGACCCACAGACACCATCTTTATCAGCCACTTACAGAAACAGATACAAACTTACACTCACTCTGTTTCCTCCTTTTAGACATTTCACATACAGTATATGCACATTTCTCTCCATCCTAAATCACTTTTTCTTACACACACACACACACACACACACACACACACACACACACAC
>NW_013953639.1:77758-80191 GCF_001266775.1 Austrofundulus limnaeus
AAAAAAGCAGCCAGGTGGGGGCTGAAGTGAATCGTGGGGACCAATGTCCGGTCCCCACGGGTCCAAATGCAAATTACAGGTGTGGGGATAGGTTTAGGACCAATGTTTAGATTAGTTTTAGGGTCAGGTAGGAACCTGTGAGGTTAATTTTAGGATATATGGTCAGGGTTACGCTGTAAAATCAAAAAAAAAAGAATGGAAGTTAATGGAAGATCCCCACGGCGTTCAAGAACAAACGTGTGTGTGGGAAGTGTGTGTATGTGTGTCAGAGGGGCCATTCACATTTGAAATGAGCAAACAGTTCCCACTACAGGTAAATTATGACTGGATACGAGGGAAAACTGTATTTGCCTTTCACTTCTTCAGTCCAATAAACACAAGCTGTATTCAACTGAAACAGACAGGAGAAGCAGGTCTAAAATATGAGCCTATAAATGTATCAGGCAACAGGGATACTGTAGATGTTCTCCCTGCATAGTTTGTTAGATGATTCATGTGTTGTTGCCGTTTGAGTAATCTGTGTGCTCCTCATGCTTTATGAAGTGATGACTGTAAAAAAAATTATGAATTCAATAAACATTATAATAGTTATTTCATCTTTTAATCATTCAATCTAATAAACATACATATAGCCTAAGAATGTTTTTCTTAAGTAAAAATCTACCTACAAATTTAATTAACTCACATGATTTCTAGACAAGCAATAGTTGTATAAAACAGTTACTCAAATACACCCGTAAGCTTTACTGTAAGCTGTGCGCCACTAACAAGCTGCAGTTAGATTGCAATAAGAATTAATGATTAAAAACAAAAATTAAAAAAAAGTTTGGATTGCGCTATATGCAACAACATCAAAACCAGATATATTTATTTAATGATGTTCAAAAAGCTGTTTTCTTATTTGACTGGAATTATTGAAATGTCTGTTAAACAGTAAATATTAGAATAAATTACTTACTACAAATTACAAAAATGTCTTAAAAACATAAAAACCTGGATGACATTCTTTTCTGCTTATAAACTCAGTAAGACAGAGGCTGTGGTATTTGGATTTAAGATCGTTTTAGAAATAAACTTTATAGCCTTTCACTTCCTCTGGATGACATCAGTACTGTACTTGGGTTTTGACACTCCACCAGCAGCTGTGGCTCGTCTCCAAATGAGGAGCCTTTGGCATTTAAAGCTGGCTGGAGCCACTACACTTTGCTGGAACATTGTCCATGGTATAGTACTGTGTCTGGTCCTTATGGTAACACTCTCAAGTTTATTGGTCTCCTTGGTCTGACGGCCACTCTGGAATCCTCCAGTCCACTCACTACAAGCCTGTTAAATAAAGAAGAACACAAAACCAACGTTTGGATACTCACCCTGTCCCTTCCTCTAGATCAGGGCTTCTTAACCTTTTTGAACTCGGGGCCCAATTTGTTGTACATAGAGTGGCACGAGGCCCAGTCAGACATTACTAATATATGGATCAAAATGATAATTATTCTAATCTAAATATTGGTTTAATTTTAATTGTATTTACATCATAACTAAACTATCATAACTCTCATAACTAAATTAAATACACTTATAGTTTAAAAGTAAAACTCCTGTCAAATAATCACAAGACATGATTATAACAAACATTTTTATATTGTAACATGTACAAAACAATTATTTGAACAAATACAAAGATCAGTCATATATATNGTTTTACACAAGATACTCACATTTCAAAGTTTGTCTGGTCCAGTTCTGGCCCACACAATGCACTAAAATTCAGCACAAATACCTCAAAGAATGACGGCCCTTTGGTGGCCCCGGTTATGGAATACCACAGGTGGTCCATTCATGGGCCAGCACCACAACTGGGCAAACCATAACTGGGACAGGTGTGGCATTTCATCTTAAAAACATTGCCATAATTGCCAGACCTGGCACACATCCAGATGACAAACCACTTTCCATGTCAGCAGTGCCAGCTTTACACCAGATCTGGCTAACACACTTGTCTGCTATGTGGGTACTGGAACTACGTAAGTCCTGATCTTAGAAACATCCTGCGTGAGAAGTATAGCATTGCTCTGTGCAAACAATACCTAACAATGTCTTATAAAGATTTTTGTTTTGCAAAGATGGAGACTTGGGAGAGCAACAGAAAGCAAAATAACGTGGGAGTTGTAGCTTTGAAAGGCAACATGACGAGGCATCAGAAGGTAAAGGAATGGTGCAAAGAAAATACTCTCTGAAAATACACAAGCTTATCTCTAGCTTACACACTACTGAAAATACAAAGTGATGGCTAATAAGCCACAAAGAAAACATTCTGTTTTGATGAAAGCATTTAGAGAAGAGTAGTTGGCTGAGTCACCAGGTGCATTATGTGTCCACTGCATTCTTTATCCACACACACACACACACACACACACACACACACACACACACACA
>NW_013953639.1:81191-81831 GCF_001266775.1 Austrofundulus limnaeus
CCACACACACACACACAAACACACACCCACACTCACACGCACATCCTAATCATGAGGCAGTAGAAAGTAGACTTTAACTGATCACTCTGTTGTTTGAACACAATGATTTCTTTTTAGGACTTTTTTTTCTCTATTGCAGTTCTCTCACCACATCAAATCAAAGCTGATAACAGTAAAATAGGCTTTAGCAGAAACTAAGGTCACTGATATTGCAGTTTTAATGCAAGATTTGAAGTCTACAGATAAAAGAAGCAACAAATATATATACTCAAGATAAACTATGTAATACATTTAAAGCTATCCCTCATTTCAAGGAACACGCTCCATGTAATGGATTTTTAGTTGATTGTGACTTGTTCATTCAAGTACAACAGAGTTGTGTATCTTTTATACCAACAGTATCTTTTGGCATGCCCTCTTGAAAACAGTGTCATCAATGCCAGACAACACTTTTTATCACATCAAATCATTTTGTGGTGAATCAAAATTACAATACAGTATGTACTGTATCACTGCATCATTAACGGTCAAATCATATTGAGTTACATCTGTTTTGGTTCCTATGTATTTTTAATGTATTGGGTCATTGAGATTTGCATCAGAATCAACAAAAGGTGCCCAACACTAGTATATATATATA
>NW_013953640.1:0-372 GCF_001266775.1 Austrofundulus limnaeus
TATGATAATCTGACTGCTATTACACAGCAGCTTGCTAAACAGTTAGCTGATGTACAAAAACAGTTAGCTGCTCTTACAGCTGCTCATTCAGGTCAGAAATGGTCTGTCTCAGAAAAGCCCACTCATGTTGGCAAGTTTAGTCAACCTATACAATCTAGTAGTTCAGCATCTCATCCTTCACATAAAACCCCAGCTTTTGCAGCAAAGCCAGGTTATTGTTATAATTGTGGGGAAGATGGGCATATAAAGCCAAAATGTGATAATGATCCTAATCCCGCACTTGTTGCGGCAAAGAAAAAGCAGTTCACAGAAAAACAGAAGAAATGGCAGAAAATGAACCCTCGTAATGCTTCTTTAAACTAAGTCAGGTTC
>NW_013953640.1:1099-1569 GCF_001266775.1 Austrofundulus limnaeus
GGTCCTCATGAATATGGAAAGTGTGACAAAGATGCCAAAATAAAATGCTGCAATTGTGGAGGAGAGCATAGCGCAGCATATGGAGGATGTATAGTGCAGAAAGAGGCCAAAGAAGCACAAAAAATAAAGATAACTGAAAGAATTTCATATGCTGAAGCACTTAAGAGGGTGAGAAAAGAAGGCACAAAAGTAATGGGATATGGACGAACAAATCAGGAAAACATTACTCAAGATTCAAACAATAATCAGTACAATCCAAGGCCAATCCGTATGCCATCAGATAATGATCAAAGTACAAATATACACAAGTGTAAAGTGGATGAGGACACAATGATAGTTAAAAAGGAAAACTTTGTTGCATTTATCTGTCATATTGTGAATGTAACAGTTCAAATGAAAAAGAAAAGTGACAAAATAAAGGAAGTGGTGACAGCAGCAGGAAAATTCTTAAATATGAAGGACATACAAGC
>NW_013953640.1:2367-2589 GCF_001266775.1 Austrofundulus limnaeus
CGTAATAAGCCCAATATTATTTAATATAATGATAAATGATATTTGCTCTAATCTAGACAAATGCATAAAATCAGCACTATATGCAGATGATGGAGCGATATGGATAAGGGGAAGAAATGAGTCACATATAGTCAAAAAAATAATGAAAGCAATTAAACAAATAGAAAAATGGTCTTATGACTGGGGTTTTAAATTATCAGTTAGTAAGTCATGCTACATGGT
>NW_013953640.1:7867-10765 GCF_001266775.1 Austrofundulus limnaeus
ATATATTTATTATTGAAACATTATGCAGGCCAGGTGTCAACCTTTCGATGGCGAGCTGATGGACCAGGCCTCGAGCCTACCTAAAGATTATCACACAGTGTGAAGACTTCTACCTCTCTTGTCGGGCTGGTAGGAGGCTCCTTGTAGCCTGCGGACTCTTTGTTTTTTTTTCTCTATTGCTTATTATCCCCTCCAAAAAGGATCTGCTAAAATCTTGCAGTCTATGAACTTTTCCCCCCACATCATTGCTGCTTTGTGGTTCCCTCCACAAAGGATCTGCACAAAAAACCTTTGCACTTTTTAAACCCAGCTGGGGTTTAATGAACTGAAGGGTCGGGGGAAAGTTGATGTTGGACTTGTTGATTTTTATGAATGAAAAAATATCTTGGGATCACTGAATTTTTGTTTAGTTTATTTGGTTATCTTTATTTATGCGCGCTGTTTATTTATTTATTTTTTTGAATGGCCATTTGTTTAAATGTTTATATTAATTATGTAAAAATTGTAAATATGTATCTGGTCGCACTATAAATATAGCTCTGGTAAATGCAAAACCTTCAGTCTCTGTCCACTCCTTCTAGAGTCGAAACTGTTCTTCTGATCAACTAGCCTATTTGAATCCTTTATTAGGTTTTATTCAAACCTTTATATTTGCAGTATATTGGGTTTAAATTAACACATATGCTATGCTTTATTTTTTCTGAATTGGTTTATATTTTGTTTGTCTGAGGATTTATTTTATGTATCGTCCTATCTGCTTGTTTTCGTAACCTGTATGAAAGCAATTTCAAAGCTTCCCCCCTGTATCATAATACTGCTGTTTTGTAAAAAGCATTTTCTTTCGTATCTTGAGTATTTATTTCCTTTTCATTTTTTACTTCTATTTTTGTTTTGATTGTCTCTTGTAGGGATTTTGAATGTTCTTTTTGTAATTGCTTAAGTTTATCTTCTAAACCTCTCAGTTTTTGAGTTTTAAGTTTCTCTAYAGTGGAGGAAATTGCTATTATTTTACCTCTGATTACTGCTTTTAAAGCGTCTCACAACACATGTGCGGACAYTTCCTCATTATCACTGAACTCCAGATTTGAGTTAATCTCAGATTTCAATTTTTCCTTGATTTTGTTGTCTTTCAGAATAGTTGCAGTTAGTTTCCAAAGGGTAGATCTAGATTTGATGTTTAGTTAAGTAATAGGTAAACCGGATTGTGTTCTGAAAGTGAGCTGGTGCCAATTTCACATCTAATGGATCTAAAAATATCTTTTTTAAACATTAAAAAGTAATCGATGCGAGAGTAAACATTATGTGCAGCAGAATAATGCGTATACTCCCGACATTTTGGGTTCATTTCCCTCCATGTATCCACAATTCCTAATTYTTTCATTAATATATTTATTCATTTGCCGATATTTTTAGAGTCGGATTTCCCATTGAACGAGTCTTTCTTTGGTTGTATTCGAGTATTGAGGTCACCTCTGCAAATTAAGATGCCCTGACTTTTTGTGGTCATAATGTCGAACACGTGTTTATAGAATGACCAATCACTATTAGGCTTTATGTAGACATTAAAGAGACTTACCAGGACCCCTTGAATTTTTCCTATTACCATGACATATCTCCSTTCCCTGTCCCTAAACTCAGATATATATTCAAAATTTATCGTACTAGACACTAAAACTGCCACTCCTCTTCTTTTCCCTGAACTATGGGAAGAGAAATATACAGTTCTAAATCCAATTTTATTTAACTTAGCATGTTCAATGTCGTTGAGATGTGTTTAATTGTGACAACATTTTCCATTGCTTGAGTGGATTGATTATACCATTTATATTCAGTGAGACGTATCTCATTGGTTTGTCTTGCATTCCAGTGTATCAGTAATTAAACATTTTAGTAATAAACTAGACATGCTTCCCCTTCTCTGCAAACATCCGCAGAGGATAAACAGAACACACAAACTACACATAATATGAACAAAAGAACGGGAAAAAAACAACTACAAATAAAAAGATGACTTCCTATGCAGGGGTCTTGTTTTTAGACCCTAATGCCACTAGTGGGTGCACTAAGACAAGGCCTTCTTCAAAGAAGGATGTGCTTATAGCTACAAACGTATGTAGTTAATCCTGTAAGGAACCCCTCCGTAACTAAATACACAACTCACTCACCCAGTTCCTTTTTTCCAGCATCCTTATTAGCAATGGTGTTTAACTAATTTACGAGTWAAAAAAGCCGATGTCCTCAGTCTGCAGAGGCTCCTGGCAAGTGTCGTCTGAATGTACAAAGYCTCTCCTTGTAACCCACGTCTTTTCCCAGGTCTGAGCTCGGCCCACCTCGAGTTGCACGCCAGTCCGTTCTGGTCCAGGTTCGCTGCTTAATCCGCTCTACGAGAGACTCTGGTGTTTTCACTGCTTTAACAGTGTATCCTCTTCTTCGTAGATCTCCCGCCACCTCTGCTGCTGAATCATACACTTTGGTGTCTTCTTTATACTTCATCTGCAGCTTTGCGGGGAAAAGGGTCTGAAATGGAATTAGGTTTTCTTTCAAAACTTTCCAGATCCCTGTGTATTCTTTTCTTTTATTAATAATACACAGTGGATAATCATGATCCAGGTTTACATGTTTGTCCATCCACTTGAACCCCCTCACTCGCCATGCTCTGCAGAGCAGCACATCTTTGGACCTGAAGCTTCCAAACTTCACTATGTTGGAGCGTGGAGATGCACCCGCTGGTGGTTGCGGCCCAAGGGAACGGTGCGCCCTCTCTACATGCAGATCCGGCATCTCCTCCTCAGATATCTGCAGACCGTCACGCAGTAGCTTTTCAACAAATATTGCCATAGTTGTAGAGTCCTTCTCGGCTCCCTCACAGACGCCGTATATCCTTATGTTGTCTCATGT
>NW_013953640.1:11884-14405 GCF_001266775.1 Austrofundulus limnaeus
TTCAGGTCACAAGTTTTCATTTTTCACATTCATGATCAGAGGTATTTCATTATTTCCTGATTTCATTTTGCAAGGTCTTGCTGGATGACTTTATGAGATTAAGCTGGTATTAATCTCATAGAGCAGATTCTTACACACTTGAACCCCCTCACTCGCCATGCTCTGTAGAGCAGCACATCTTTGGACCTGAAGCTTCCAAACTTCACTATGTTGGAGCGTGGAGATGCACCCGCTGGTGGTTGCGGCCCAAGGSAACGGTGCGCCCTCTCTACATGCAGATCCGGCATCTCCTCCTCAGATATCTGCAGACCGTCACGCAGTAGCTTTTCAACAAATATTGCCATAGTTGTAGAGTCCTTCTCGGCTCCCTCACAGACGCCGTATATCCTTATGTTGTCTCATGTRGAGCGACTTTCCAAGTCAGTTAGCTTGTCTTCTAGCTTCAGATGTAGCTCCAGCAGCTCTWTCATGACATCTTCAGTGTTTTGTATCCTCTCCTCTGCTTGTCCAATTCGCTCCTCTGCTTCATCCAGTCTTGTATTTATCTTTGAAACCTCGYCTCTAATTGTCTCTAGCTTTTCATTATTTTCCTTCTGAAACTCTTAGTTCCTGGAGGAGTTTTTCTTGGTCAGTCATGGCTAAGGTGCTAACAGATAGGTCAGCTAGCCCTAGCTTTAGCATCAATTGTCGGGACTTGAAAAGATGAAAAAATAGTAGTAACTCTCTTTCCACCGAACAATATRATGTTCTAGGCGATGTGTAATAAGTCCTTCACTGGTTTGTTATATTTTGCGCATTTGCCAAAACAAACCATGAATCTAGCCAATGATTTATTTCCTCATTAACCTTTGAATCAGGTACCAAAGCAGTGACGTAACTTCTCCACTTTCGAAGCTTCGGACGTCACTGATCACATGACTTTTACCAAATGAATCAAGCTCTGACACAGTGCTTCTGAAACAGTGTGTTGTTTTTTTTCTTCAATGCGCTGAAGCTTCAGCTTCAAACTGCCCATCACTAGAAGTTCATCTTATTTTATTTTATGTTTTACAATTTTTTAGAACTTGCGGAGTTTATGAGAGAGAGGTGTAGCTTTGAGTAGGTTTGACATCGAGCCAGATGTGGCAACACGGATCAGCTGGATTTGGGAGCAGAAAGCAGTTACCACTCCCCTGAATGCTGACTACCTGAAGCAACTCCAGTTTGCAAAGCKATCTCGGGACCTTACGTAAATAAGTTCTTTGGGAACCGACAACACGCCAAGTCCCAAAGCAGTCAGGTACCCTGTGAGACGCATCGCATCATTCCTGGTAAGGTTGCTCTAACAATGGCCCGGCGGGTATGTGTGTGCTCAGGAGCTCTCAGCCTTGCTASATCAGCATTGCAGAACTTGGTGGATGGGAACTTGGTTGAAGCTTAGGTCTCCCCCATTAAGCCCGTTTATCTTGGACTAGTTTAGATGATGATTTCTCTTTTGTCTGGTTAGCAAAGGAAAGTTCTCTTTAGTTTGCTTTGAAATAGCTTGATCTTATGAGTTATTCAGAAGAATATGTGAAGAGAAGCTGTTGTGAGATCCATCTTGTTTATRCWAAYGTCACRCTGTTGACAATCTGTGAAAGCGATATGGTTTTAAASTTGTACTTCTGTATGTATTTTTCCTCTGAACCTCAATTTTAATAATACATGGTATATTTAGAAATTAATAACTTTCTCCTGAGTTTTCTTGTCTCACGTCATTAAACTGAAAGAATCAACACCTTCATATTTAGAGACTGAATATTGAGAGAAAAGTTTTTCTGAAGTTTTACTACAAGAACTTCAGTGGTGCCCCCGTAAGGTGAAATTAAACATTTCATACATACTTTATGTTTTATTTTAGCATTTGATACCCCTACATTGTTAACTGCGGCGATGTAAAGAAAACTTGGACTTTAGTTGCATGTTCTGATAAATCCATCTTGCTAATTTAACAAACGGCTTCTGCTCTGGTCCAGGAGCAGATTGTTTTATGAGTGATTCACAGAACCGGCAGCACGATGGTTCAATGGTTAGCACTGACACCTCACAGCAAAATGGTCCTGGATTCAATCCCCAGTTCGGACATGAGGTCTTTCTGTGCAGAATTTGCATGTTCTCCTTTTGCTTGTGTGGGCTTTCTCTGGGCACTCCGGTTTCCCCCACAGCACATGTACAATAGGTTGTCTTCAGGCCCAGGCCTCCCTTGCAAAAGAAATTTGTGATCTCAATGGGATTTGCCTGGTTAAATAATGGTAAAGTAAAATAAAAAACCAGAAACCTCTGCTACTCGTCCTCTGCAGCTTTGTGGCAAACCACGCCCACACAAGTGTGTCACCCCAAATATGTTCCCTCCCCCTGGAGGATGCACTGCAACGGCTGAATAATTCTTAAGTCTGTCTGAAATGAGTGGTGGCTTCATACATAATGATTCAGTTTTTATGCTTTTGTAGGAGTTTTGGGTATATTCTAAAATAGATAATTTGTGAATATATTTAAATATATT
>NW_013953640.1:16526-18508 GCF_001266775.1 Austrofundulus limnaeus
TTCGAGACACAAAGGGAAGTTCCATGCAAAATCCTTAAAAAAAGTCTGAAGTTAGTGGATTTTGTTTTCTTCCTTTAAGCAGAAATAAGACCAGTTAAATCTAATCAGAAATTATTAATTATATACAGGAAAATGCTACACTTTCTAAGCTCCAAAAATGATGATCATCTTATACTAGAGAAAGTATTATGCATGAGTAAATACAGTACTTGATTGTGGTGTAGAACTGAGCTGTGTGCCTGGAAAATACACATATATCCCTTTAAGTTTCCTTTTATGTCACAAACAAAACATTAGAGCTCAAATCTAGAAATGACAGATGTGGGAGGGCTTCATCCTCCTACTGAACAGCAGGAGGAAGTATATAAATATAAAACAAACACACATTAAAATACAGATTCTCAAGGAATGGAGATCAGGGCTGTCTTTATTGACCTGAGAATAGTTGTGAGTTTATTGGAGCTGATGTCAGTTGTCCTTGGTGGGTCTCTGAATGATTTGGAACAGTGGACTGAGCCTGTAGAGACTTTGACTGGTGYTGTAGTTAGCAATGCTGCTTCATCAGTGAAATGTAATCTGCTGAGTACTCCTCGTTTACCTGTATTCTCAATGGATGGTGACTTTATTATTGGAGGTGTTTTCTCAATTGACTACAAACTGAATACTCTGACTAATGACTACATCACCAAGCCTGAGCCTCTAACCTGCGAAAAGAGGTTAGTATTAGGAATATGTTATGTAAAATACTGTTACATTTATCTGAAAGTAAATTACATGATGTAATTTGTTGCAACGTTTACTTTGATGAGGAAACATTGTTTATTTTTTGTTGAAATCAGTACTGATTTAGCAAAATTTAAAGCCTTAAACGGCCATTACGTGTTTATCACAATGCATAATCCATTTTTTTTAGTTTAATTGCTTTTTATATGTACATTGAAATTAGGTTAAATATTTCACTGACATTTAGTAATGAATTGCAAATATGTTTTAGTTATAGGGCAACTATTCCCTTTAATATTTTGTTCAAAAATAATGACAGCATCAGATGTTTAATTTTCCAACTGCAAGAGTAAATATGTGTTGATTTGCTTATAATCTATTTGCCTTTGAGTTTAACTTTATTTATACAAATGTCAGCTTTCAACTCTTTAATTTTGTGCAGCCTTCTTTACCACCAAGTGCATTTCTCTCGCACAATGATTTTTTCCCTTGAGGAGATWAACAACAGCACAGAGCTGCTACCAGGTATCAGACTTGGATAYCAGATCTATGACTCATGTGCTTCAGTGCTCGTAGCCACACATGTAGCATTGCAATTATCAAATGGTCAGGACCATGTGTTTTACAAAGAMAGCAATTGTTCCCAGTCTGGTGCTATGATGGCTGTTGTTGGAGACTCTGCATCAACGCCATCCATCAGCATTTCACGAGTACTTGGGTCTTTTCAAATTCCCCAGGTAAATTATGTGATTTTGTTGCAAACTAATTTATATAATCTACTAGCTTATAAGAAAATTTTGGTGTTTACTATTAAAAGTTTGTTGTATTTTTTCTTGTTTTAGGTGAGCCACTCTGCCTCTTGTGCCTGTCTCTCAGATAAGCAGCAGTTTCCAACWTTTTTCAGAACAATTCCCAGTGATCAGTTTCAAGCTGATGCTCTGGCCAAGCTGGTGAAATACTTTGGCTGGACTTGGATCGGTACCATTCACTCAGACTCAGATTATGGAAATTATGGCATGGCATCTTTTCTTGCTGCAGCACAGAGAGAGGGGATATGTGTGGAGTACTCTGAATCCTTTTATTGGACTAGCCCTCACAGCAAGATCCAGAGAGTAGCTGATGTTATTCGCAGGTTTCTAATTTACTGCTTTTGCTTGTTTCTTTGTAATATGGAGCTAAGGAACAATAACTACAATATGTTTATTTTTTTGTCTTTAATCTGAAAATACAAAACAAAAAATACATTATAAGATCAAAAG
>NW_013953640.1:18994-21205 GCF_001266775.1 Austrofundulus limnaeus
GATCAAAAGTTATTGTAACCATGCTTTTTAAAAATATTATAATTTAAATCAAACAAATTAATAAATTTCCTTATAGAATGGTATTATGTTTTTCTTCGTTACATTTCCAAATTACATATCAAAAATCTAGCATTCAAGTCAAGTCAATGCTATTTTATGTCTCTCCAGGTCAACAGCAATGGTTGTTGTGGCGTTTTTAGACTCTACACATATGAAAGTCCTGTTAGAGGAACTGGCTCAGGATCCTCCACCTCAGCGTCAGTGGATAGGAAGTGAAGGCTGGGTAAATGATCCAGACTTGATGAGCTTCAGTTTCTGTGAGGGTACCATCGGAGTCACTCTTCAACAACTTGACGTCCCAGGGCTGGAAGACTATCTGCTGGATCTCTCTCCTACTGAAGTAGCTGCCTCCTCAGTCCTGACTGAGTTCTGGGAGAATGCATTCAACTGCACACTGACAGAAAGTGAGAAAAAAGTGTTATTTCTTATCCTGCAACCAAGTAAAATGAACTTCACTGTCTTTAATTGGTATTTTTAAAATAATAACTCCATAGAAAAAGTGAGAAAAACGTCGCTGTTTGAAATTATTCTTAATTGAATTGTGTGTTTAGAGTTATGTGTAAACCTACAGCTCTCAGAACATGAAAACAGTGACGTTTGTACAATTTATGTGTGATAGAATACACATCTATGTGTCTTCAGAAGCTGATTCAAGTAGAAGAGTTTGTAATGGAACGGAAGACCTAAAAACTCTCAAAAGTCCGTACACTGACATATCTCAGTTAAGACAGAATCACATGATGTACAGAGCTGTTTATGCAATAGCTCATGCCATTCACAATGCTGCATGTCCAGAAAAAAATTCCACCCATCAGTGTGATAAAAATGTCAAATTGGAACACAAAAAGGTCAGTTTAAATAAAAAAAAGTCTTTTTTATTTATTTTTTGGTCACAAAGTCTTATAGTGAAGCTGAGTTGAGTGATTGTTTCCTTTCATAATCTTAATTTTTTTTTCAGGTTTTATCTGAACTGAAAAAAGTCAACTTTTCTAAAAATGGTTATCCTGTGTCATTTGATGCTAATGGGGATCCTGTGGCTTTTTATGAGCTGGTCAACTGGCAAAAGAGTGAAATCGGAGTTATTGAGCTGGTTACAGTAGGATATTTTGATGGATCACTGCCAAAAGGCCAGGAGTTTCAGGTCAACAGGAACATAACCTGGATGGAGGGGACATTTCAAGTACAAAGACCATAGTCAAAGATTTTCTAAAAACAAAAAACAAAATAAAGATAAATTGCTTCATATCAACGGTAAAAAACAATCAAAACAAAAATTTGCTATTTTCTTTGTGCTCCTATGACAGGTTCCAGTATCAGTGTGCTCTGAGAGTTGTCGTCCAGGAACTCGTAAAGTGTTGCAGAAAGGAAAACCCATCTGCTGCTATGATTGTATACCATGTCCTGAAGGAGAGATCAGTAATAAAACAGGTAATTGCTAGTGTGTTCAATGCAATACTGCCTCAATAAATACTTAAGTACTAATATCATTTCATTATGTCATTTTTAGATTCTCCTGATTGTTTCCCATGTGTTATTGAGTTCTGGCCCAATGCTGAAAGAAATGCTTGTTTTCCCAAACCTGTTGAGTTTCTGTCTTTTGATGAAGTTCTGGCAATCATCCTGGCTGCATTCTCTATTATTGGAGCCTGTCTGGGCATCATAACAGCAGCTATTTTCTTTCGTCACAAAACAACTCCAATTGTCAGAGCCAACAACTCTGAGCTGAGCTTCTTGCTGCTCTTCTCTCTGACTCTGTGTTTCTTATGTTCATTAACTTTTATTGGAGCTCCCTCTGAGTGGTCCTGCATGCTGAGACACACAGCGTTTGGTATCACCTTTGTTCTCTGTATCTCTTGTGTTCTTGGCAAAACTATAGTGGTTTTAATGGCCTTTAAAGCTACACTTCCAGGTAGTAATGTCATGAAATGGTTTGGGCCTCCACAGCAAAGAATGACTGTGGTGTTCCTTACATTTTTTCAAGTTTTAATTTGTACTGTTTGGTTGGTTCTCAGCCCTCCTTTCCCAATGAAAAACCTGAGYACATACAAGGAGAAGATCATCCTGGAATGTGCATTAGGCTCTGCTGTTGGCTTCTGGGCTGTGCTCGGCTACATTGGCCTGCTGGCTGTTTTTTGCTTTGTGTTAGCTGTT
>NW_013953640.1:22081-33571 GCF_001266775.1 Austrofundulus limnaeus
CTTTAGAATAGCAGTGAGTTTGTTGGAACTGATGTTAGTTGTTGTCCTGGGTGGGTCTCTGGATGGTCTGAAACAAGTGATCATGCCTTTAGAGGCTCTATCTAGTGATGGTGTTAGTTCTGAGGATTCATCAATCAAATGAACCTGCAGAGTACTTACTGCTTACCTGCATTCTCTATAGATGGTGATTTTGCTAATGGTGATGTTTTTTCACTGCTCTACAAATTTTATACGGTTATTCATCAATACACCACCAAGCTGGAGCCTCTAAAATGCACAGGGAGGTCAGTAAAATGGAGAGGGATTGTGAAGAAAAGTTAACAGGTCAACAGCTTTTTTCAATTGCAAGCAAGGTCTAATCATACCGCCTGAAATKACTGTTTTGGATGTTGCTAAGAGTCTTTCTAGGATGCCTTGACAAGATCCCATTGAAAGCCCGGACTTGAATTTGGCCTCTAAGATCAATGCTGGAGAGTCCACTCTGATGATGGCTACTCATGAACTTTTAGTCAGAGTTCCACCCACTCATCACGTCCTGTATCTGGAGAAAATGTTGGTCAGAGTGCATGGTGGCATTGATTTATGTGCTGAGGTCCGTAAGCTGTTGCCTCATGAGCTGGAGTGGAGAGTAGAGGCTTTTAATGCAAAATCTAATTTGCTTAGAGCAAAGAGGGAAAAACGACCACAAAATGTTGAAACAAGTGAATTTAGGGTTCCTAACACACAGAACAAAAACAAGATAACAAAAAACAGGCAGGCCGGAGGTTACTCTTAACGCCCTCCGGAAAACAAGGTGCCTGAGCTGAGCCCTTCCCCATCTTCCTCTGTAGGAATATATCAAACTGACAGCTCAGCAGAAAGAGAAGCTGAAACAGAAGAGAGCAGAATGGAAATTGAAGAATCGGCCCCAAAAGCCATTAAAAAATAATGGAGGTGGATTCAAATCATGAACCGTTAAAAGCTCATCGTATCCCGTGCACATGACGATGGCAAGAAGATGATATGCRAATTAGAAGGTGAAGATTACATACTTGATACGGCAGCTGATCTGAGTGTACATAAACCAACTGGAATTTCCAGTGAAAAGACCACCCCAGTTATGCTGGCTGATGGATCAAAAACTAATATGAGATTAATCGAAAAAAATGGTATTCCGGAGTTTCTGGCCCCGTCAGGGAAAAAACATTGCTAGCATTAAAAGATCTACCWATGATAACCCTGAACATGGTACATGTTGGGAAATTCATGAAGCAAATAGATAAGAAATTGCAATTGGAAAAGATCCTGAGTGAGTCAGAAGCCACAGATAAAAAAATAAATTGAGAGAAATACTGAATTTAGGGACTTTTGCTCAGTTTAAAAATGACTGTGGAAGAGTGCCTGAGAAATACCAGCATGTAATCAGAGGGAATGTGCCTCCTCATCAGGCACAGCACAAGGTGGACAAGAGATGCATAAATGAGTTGTCTCAAACTATTGAAGAATTATGCAAATTGGTATTTTGAAACCACTGGAGACTGCACTAACAAACACTCCTATTGTGAGGATTTGCAAAAAGGAGTACTCTGAGTAAAACCAAAGTTGACAATAAAGAGCCAGAGAAACAATGAAAAGTTAGTGTTTATTATTGTAGGCGGAAATCTGGTCAAGTCCTGTGTAGCAGAAACTTAAGGAACAGTTCCACACCAGAACTTGAATCAATACTCCCTCATCCTCCCATATATACAGAGAACAACGGCTTCCTCCACTGCCCTCAACCCCTTTGTCTTCACTATCTACAAGTGTTAAAGTAAACAGGATTTGCAACCTGCAATTGATTAAGCCCTGTTGTGAGATCCCTTTCAAGTGTTCGAAATGGCCGTTTATCACAAAGGACCCACCATTTGCCAGACTGAAAGTCTATAGAGGTGGGTTTACAATCCACACCTAGACCCTAGCAGACTATATTCCCTGCTGAGATAATGCCCACGAACAGCCTTCAAAGGCATGCCTAACATACAAACTCATTAATGGTCTTAGAGTGCCCCCAAAAGGCTGGTCTCATAATCACATCATGAACAAATGTTTTTCTGGGTAAATTTCTGTTGTTTGTTCATCTGATAAAAAATAGAAAAGAAAAAGAAACATTGTATTTTTCTATCATGACTCAATCACTGTGATAATATCTTGATTTAATCACTGTGCAAGTAACCCCATCAATCTGTATTGTTTAATCATTTTTAGCAGCATGAACCGTGATGCCAGTGAAGCTGATGACAACCATGTGACTATCTCAGCCAATCAGAAGTTTGTACAGTCAGGAAAAGAGATAACATTTTTTATTGTTAGTAGAGTTGAAAACAGCAGCGAGAGAGAAAGGACAGGAGTTTCAGGTTCTTCATTCCCTTCGGGGACAAATTATTTATATTTTTTTAGTTTACTTTTTTGTAGTGTAGGGATGAGATTTGTTCGGGAAACTGAACTAACCAGAACTTCAGTTCGATCCACACGGGACCCGAACCGACCTCCACATCTCCAGCTTGAAGCTGACCCCAGACTGTCTCGGTGCATCCAAGCTGTACCCACACGGGACCCCCTTTGAGACCGAGCGGCACCGGTGATTCATCCTCGCTCTTACCTTCTGGTACCCTGGGACAGAACTGACTGGTTTGCATCGAATTGGTAGGAAAAGAACAGCTGTCTATGCTTTGGTGGTGTGCTCAGCTGAAGCGGTGAGAGAGAGAGAGAGCATTCTGGGTAGCTATGATTGGATTGAAAGAAGAGCTGGCAAGTTGATTCCCCTTATAATTCACCTCCCCTCTTGATAAATGAATTAACACTTTCTTTTATTAATCTGTAAAGTTTTCACTCCTTTTGTTAGAATAGATAATAGTGAGTTATGATTCTGTAGCGTAAAATTACTAGAAGTGGTTGGCTGAAGTGATGTCATTTGTTATTTTAAATTCATAGCAGTTGTGATAGCAAATGTCTTTGCTTACCATACACGACTTGTGATGTAATTTTTCTCTCTTAATCCACAATATAGGGTATGTTGTGAAATTTATGCTTTGTCTGTGCGTCTTTTATTTCTGTTTTACCGTCATAAAACCAAGAAGCACTCCGTTCTTCAGTACATGAGATTAAGTCAAAAATACGAGATTAATTTCCTGTTAAATTTGACAGGTGGTGCCCCAATTTCTTTATTAAGTTAATAAATTATAAAAACTTATAATTTAGCAACTTTTCAATAACTACAATTCCCCCACATATATTCTTTGGTGCCCCGTGTGAGGCCAGATCGATGTGTGAATTCTGTAAGAGACGTACCATTAAAGAGCATAAATCCCTTCTCATTATGTTTATTTTCTGAGTGTGTAGTGGACATCAGCGATTGAAATGGTGGGCATTTTTAATTGACATGATATCTCGCTTCGTTACTAAGAAACAAACAACCCGTCACAGCGGATGCGCCGCAACTGTCTTGCATTAATGGTCCTTTTTTCTCTATCCCTCTTTCCTTCCCCTTGTGTGTAATTTCTTTATTATATTTTTATGTCGTTACGATGTCGCTGAAGGAACGATCACATTTTCTTTTGAACATATAAAACAGAAAATTAGATTTCTAATTTTATAATGCTCTCAAGAGTTGACCTGGTTGGAGACAGATAATTGAAAAAAATAATTATTTCTCAATCATAGCTCTGCATTTTTCTTAGCCGTGATTGCATGTAGAAATCTGAGCTACTCCACTTTCTAAAAATCCAGATTAATCAACCGGAGTTTAGAAGATTTTATTTTTTTATATAAAAATAAAAGTAAGGTGAAATTTAACTTTGACGGAGTTGATCCAAACTTGGAGGGGTTTTACGCGTGCCATCAGTCAAGCGCTGTGCCGCGCACCTGCCAATCCCACTCGCAACTGAATGCGCAATCACAACCTGCTGTGACCTTGCCTAGTTTTGCTAGAAATTAGTCAGAACAGACCTCTTTCTGAGTTTAAAGTGCTGACTGGTTGTAATACGCGCTGAATGCGATTTCACCGCGTGAACTGAACCGTCTACCTTTTTTTACTGCCTGCAGAGCAAATGCCTCGGTGAAGTTCTGCTGCTGTGCTGTGTTTCTGCTGCTGTGCTGTGTTATTATAAGTAAATGTGAAGCTGCCGTGTTCTGTTCAGATTGAAATCARTTTAATCGCTTCACTGCTGAGTGAAAAGAGTGTATTGGGTTTCTTAAAGACACAGTGCATGCTTTGTTGTGACTACAAAAACCCACCATTTTGACCCAAAAGACAGCCATAAAAACTACATTTCCCACGGACGACGTGGTGACGTCATCACGCAGACGTAGCCCCTTTCGAGGGACGTCGCCACCTGGTGGACAAGCAAAATCACTGTAGTTGTAGGCTTACAGCTGTGCCAAATAGAACACTGTAGTATATGGGATTATATTTGTGTCAAAAATAATAAATCAGTAAATCTTTATTTAATTCAGGTTAAACAAAATTAAGAGCTTGTCAAATACAATTAAGATCTTTAAACAGTTGTAAGGTTGTTTTAATACAATTTAACAACATTTTAAAAAACAATTATTTTTCTCTCATTCCACTCTCACTTCACTGAAAAGACCCTGGCTTAACAAGCAATATACATAGTTGAACAACTTTGCTTATTGATATAAACTTAAAAAACTTAGTGTAATATGCTAACAGCAACCAAGCTTCCTTTCACATAAGTTTATTGTTTACTTAAGCATCACACATTCAACTAAAGTATCTGATTGTTCAACCAAGCCTAACTTTTAAACATTTAATCCTTTTGTACAGAACTTAAAGCCAACTGCTGAAGCTTATCTTTTAAGTCAAACAACGAACAAGATGGCTGATCCAGCCTCTAAAACAGAACACTCCTTAACCAAGTCTGAAACAAAGGGGGCTTCTGAAACACTCGAACCTTTAGAACAAGCCCTGATCACACTCACCTCCTCAGTACTCCCTGGATATCTGGAGCAGCTTCTGTCAAGTGATACAGGAGTACTGAATGAGACAACAGAGGAGTTAATATTAGCAGTCCTCGATTCTAAACTTAAAGATAAGGAATCCCACAAAGTGATAGGGAGCCTAGCTTGCGTGTTAGCAACTCGTTTGAAGATCGCTGACAAACTAATATCGCAAGCAAGCATAAAGATTCAAAAACAGAAAGAAAACTTGGACACACTGAAAGACAAATAAACAGTTTGAACAGGACCTGGATTCAGAACGATCTGAACTCAAATTACTTCTGTCACACCTACATCTGAAACAGAATGAGATGGAAGCCTTAAACCAGGAGAAAGCTCAACTACAGGTTGAACTAAATCAGACAAAAACAGAGTTAATAACTGCAAAACTTGCTGTAACCAACATAAATGAAACCCACGATGTACAGTTACAGGCAGAGAAAGATCAAAATGCGCAACTTTGCGCTGAAAAATCCCGAAAACAACAAGAGTTGCAAAYATTAACCTCAGAAATGGCCAAGCTAAAGATTGAACTAGCTTCTCTAAAATGTAACACAACTAAAACAACTGATGAATACCAGCAACTTCAAACAAAGTATCAATGTGTACAAACGGAGCTAGACCAATAAAATGAAGAACTGAAAGGCCTGAGAGTAGACTTTAGAGATCTTCAAATAGACAATCAAACCGTTTCAAACTTGAACGCCAACTTTATGAACAACTTGACAAAGCCGGTAGACATGCACAGACTTTGTTTGAACAACACACTGACCAAAGGACAATTAGCAGTTTGAAGCAACAGCTATCTGACCTTGACCATCAATACCACTTGCTGGTGCAACAGCAAGACCAAGCCCAAGACCGAATCAGAACTTTGACAAGTAAACTTCTCACCACTACCAGCTTTGATCTTTGCCACAGAACAGGACCACCRTCTCTAGTCACCAACCTGGCAGCTGGATCCTCTTCAGATCAAGATGATAGACAAGAAGGAATAGGTGAACGCCCAGGTGAGTACATGCCGTCAATGAGAGGAGACCATAGACGTCACACTCAACCTCTTGACCCCATAGGTGGACGTTCAGGTGAGTACGTGCCACTAACTGAAAGATAACAGAGACATCACATTCAAACCCCTGACATCATAGGTGCAGGAGGACGAGACTCCTCACCTCATCACCCGAGATCCTACGCTTCATGTAGACATATTTCTCACCATCTACACAAATTAGCCCTGAATTTCCCTCGTTTTGACCTGACACATGGGACGTCACATGACACTAGAGCTTACTTAAACGACGTGGAATTCTTTTTAATCAGAGATTACCCTGAAGCTACGGTCGAAGACAAGATCTACCTACTGAAGCTCACCTCTAACCGGGAGTTTGGTAAGTTTCTTGACCGTCAGACCCCTCTCACAAAATCCGAATGGAACCATTTGACAGTCATGGCCAAAATCAGTCCTGTCTGATGAGAAAAGTCTGAATACTCCTGCTCAATGGCTAGACACAAACAAGGGCTGAATGAAAATCCCAATAAATATTACTCCAGGCTTTTGCATACATTTTTCGGGCCCAGAAATGACCCTGACATGGAACGTGACCCAAATTTCAAAGCTCTATTCGTTTAGAACTTACATTTCTCTATAAAACAACAGCTAGGTGTTACGGTAAACCCCAACACGACCTCTATTCAAAATTTGCGTGACTACGCTTGCCTAGCTTTCCAAAAAGTCAGGCAACACAGAAAAACAGAGCCAAGCGCAGTCCTAGCATTGGACACGAGAGACATGGCATTAGAACTAGAAAGAGTCACAGCCAGACCTAACTCAAACAGAGTCAAATCGGCCTCCTCCTCACCCAAGACGGGCCGGAAACCACAGTTCCACCCTGACAGATCCCCACCGAGCAAAGACTCACACAGACACCCAGACTCTAGACAAGGTAGACCTCCCCATAAGTCATGCTACAGAGGAGGTTACCAAGGACACAGACATTTTCACAACCAGAGACAAGGATATGAAAAACATGATTATCCTCAAAGGTCCTACCAGGACCGACACCCATGGCAAGGGTTTGAACACTCACCCCAACACCACAATCTACCTGAAAAAGGAAAACATTCACCTAAGCCCCAAGATGAAAAGCCTAAAACTCAGGATCCGGTCTCTGATTACTTAATTCAAAGAGCCATTGAAAAATATTTCAAAAAGAAGAACAAAAATAAAAAGGCAGATGCTCTATCTATTTCCTCTAAAGAACCTGAACCCGAGCCTCAAGAAGACTCCAACCAGGTTCTTGAAATAGAAACCATCGACTTAACACATCCATCGGTTGACACTGAGGACACCTCAGACTCTATGGACACCASTGACAACTCTATGTCAGCTACCCCTGACATAGATCCACTGGAAGAAGACTCAAACTCTCCCAGCACAGTCTTAGTGGTCCAAACAGATCAAGAGGACTTAACCTCAATCGATGATAGTCCTAGGTTCCCAGTAGAACCACCAGTCCAACAGTTTCTATGTGATCTAACCGAAAAGGGTGTCGCAAAGAAACTCTACCTTTCACTTACCTTAGAAGGGAATTTGAGCCATGAAGCCCTTCTCGACATGGCCGCAGATGTGACTTTGATGTCCTCCAGCTTGTTCAAGAAGCTACAAGCCGCAGCCTACCGCGCTAACCGGAGATTATCTCTCTAACCCTGTGCGTTAGAAATCAAACCTTATACTCCTTCTGACACCACCATCACTTCAGTTGCTTTGGTGGAACTACAGATAGGCCCCATGACTCTCGTACACCCAGGGTACGTGTCTCATTTTGAATCCATTCCCTTTCTCCTCAGACAGGATCTTCTGAACTGCTTCCAGCCTTTGATCGATTGCAAAAATCTCAAGGTTTGGGCCCAGGTAAGAAAGCCCCTCTCAATAACATTTCCTACTGAAACAGATGCACAATGCTTTGCCCTAGAAAGAAATGAAAACGCACCCCATACACCATCCAAGACTAACTCCCTTGATGGTGTCACCACACCTCAATCAGACAGTGCATCAGACCAAGAGACCGAACCACTTAACTTGAGTTCACCAAAGAGAGACCTTTCTCTGCCCACTCTTGCCCTCACCATCCATTGAACATTACCTACCACAGGTGATGGATGGTTTAAAGGTGCAGAGTACCCATCTGACTGACGTCTTCCTTTCATTGTGGTCAGACAAATCGGCAATCAGCCAAGAGCTGTACGATACATTGACCCAAAGTTACCCAGAACTTCAACTAATATAGAAAAAGTTCCGTTTTCCAACAGACCCAAAATCACACAGCATCCTACCATCAGTAGGAGCTGTCGCTCTCCCACTAAGTTGGAACCGCAGAGAACTAACACACTCATTCCTCACGGTCCCAACCTTACTGCATTCCACGTACTTAGGTTGTGACCTACTTGTAAAACTAGCTGTASAGGTAGACACAGTCAACCAAATGTTGTGGTCCTTAACAGCCATCAACCAAACTTATGACTTTCCCAGTACAAGCAACCTGAACGCGGGACAAACAATCCCTGAAGTCTGTCAGATTGCCAACACCCAAAATATCTTGATACCTCCACACACTCAAAACAAACCTGTCAGGATACACATCCTGCCAGACCAAACCCTCAATCACTCACAAGCTGTCTTTCAGCCGTCTCCAACTTTCATAGAGTTAGGACTCTCACATGGACGCCACGCCCCTTTTGAGCCTAGACTCTAGAGTCACTAACCTCCCAGTTTGTAATACAAACAGAGAAGAGATCTTAATACGTAAAAACACCCCATTAGGTTGGCTAATCAGTACTAAGTTTCATGACTTTGAACTGACCATTCCCTTTCTAGGGGGTCTCCCTCAAAACTTACTACCAGACCAACAAACCGAACAGGTTTTGTACACAAAACCCTCTCAGATTGTTGCCTTGTTCCCAGGTATTCACCTTAGCCAAGACTCAGTACAACATGTTGCCCTAACAGAAAAAGACAAACTGACGHTACAGACGTACGACGTCTTATCAGTGTGTCAGTCAATCAAGACTCCAGACAACACTGTAGAGTCTCCTCCTCCTGAGTCGACACCAGTATCGGTCGAATCCTAAATAGACCAAGTGGTTGCTCAAGCAGACGCACTTGAAACAGATGAAGAAAGAGAAAAACTTCGTCAGACCCTCTTAAAATATAAAGACTCACTTTCAATAGACTCGCTGGACTATGGACTAACCTCAATCCATACAGTCTGCATCCCAACTCCTCCTGACTCACCACCTACCAACGTCAGGCAATACAAAATCCCCTTGGCCGCTCATGAACCGGTCCAGGAAATCATTGACAATCTCTTRGACAAAGGCATAATAAGGCCCTGTAACAGTACCTACTCAGCTCCTTTATGGCCTGTTTTGAAACCAACTGGTAAATGGAGACTCACCATTGACTACAGGAAACTGAACAAACAGGTTCCATTATCCAGGTGGCCAATGACTCAACTCCAACAGGAACTACCAAAGGTAAGAGATGCAAAATACTTTTCAACACTTGATGTTGCCTCTGGGTTCTGGACAATTCCGGTACACATAGCAGACCAACACAAGCTAGCTTTCACCTTCGCTAACCACCAGTACACCTTTACCGGGTGCCCTTTCAGTTATGCCAATTCTCCGGCGGAGTTCAACACCTTCCAAAATAAGGCTTGCCCTGATGCAAACGAAAGGGGAACCCTTACTTATGTGGATGACATCCTCATCTGACAACCTACTTTAGATTCTTGTCTAGCTGAGATCGAACATATTCTTGACCAACTACTATCGGTTGGCGCAAAAATCTCACTATTGAAATGTCAATGGTGCAAAACCAAAGTCGACTATGTTTGTCTACTAGTCGGCCCTAACGGCATACAGCCTCAACTAAGCAGAACCCAGGGCATAACTACCATTAAAACACCCTCCAACCTCACAGAACTGCACAGTTTCCTTGGAGTATGCAACTACTCCCGGTAGTTTATAGAAAACTATGCAGATCTGGCTAAACCACTAGCAGAACTCCTGAAAAATGACATCCCCTTTACTTGGACTGAGACACAGCAACTAGCTATGGATGCTCTCAAAGCCAAACTGGGCTCAGCCCCATGCCTGGTCTACCCAGACAACAGCAAAGAGTTCCATCTTGAAGTGGGCTTCTCAGCTCACTGCTTAAGTGCTGGTCTGTACCAGAGAAATGACCACGACAAACGTGTTGTAGCCTACACTAGTAAGACACTAGCAGGTCCAGAACTAAAGTACTCTGACTGTGAGAAAGCTCTCCTATCCATAGTGTGGGAAGTGAAACATTTCTCCAGCAACCTAGGAGGCCAAAAGGTCATCACTGAAACCCAACACCAACCAGTAACCTTTCTCAAGAGTCAGCGCATTTGAGGTGGTGTGGTAACAAACGCTCGTGTTGCATCTTGGCTCATGGCCCTTCAAAGTTTTGACCTACAAATCCTTTATGGCCAAAATAAAAAGTCACCTTTAGGCACAGACCTGGCAGCTTGCCAACAATGCACGCAAGATGTACCAATAACTGAAACCCCAGTTGAAACAACCACGAATGTAGAACATACAAACCACCATTATTTTGATGAAAAAAATTGCCAAAACATGACCACTGTCTATGTAGATGGATGTTCCTTCCACCATGATGCAGCATGCAAAGCAGGTGTTGGCCTCGTTCTGCTCCAAGATGAAGAGCAACAAACTTTCAATTTCAGCTTAGGATCGCAAACAACCCAATATGCCGAAATCGCTGGCATTCTGCTCACACTGCAAACAGCAGTCAAACACTCCATTCAAACCTTAGTCATCTGCACAGACTCCAACTATGCTAGACTAAGCCTCATTTGCCACCTTGCATTGTGGAAAAAAAAGACTTCCACAATTGCAACAACAAACCAGTAAAACACAAAGATCTGTTCATGGCTTGTGATCACCTCGTGACTTCACACAACCTACAGATTTACTGGAAAAAGGTCAGAGGCCACTCACATGTGCCAGGCCAAGACAAACACTTTAATGATCTGGCAGACTCATTGGCAAAAAGAGGAGCAATTAACGGCACTCCATGGTCATTTGACCCCATCTGCCTGCCAACAAAAATTTTCCACCCACCCACCCATGATGTCTGTGCAATAACGCACTCACAAGCCATTGCCAGACCAATCTCTCACCCACAAACTGCTGACAACACTATCTCTGTTCAACCTGTGTTCTCTGAGGACAACTTGATTGTACTGCAAGCACAGGACCCAGCCATAAACGAAGTCATCCATTACCTGGCTGACACTGACAATAACGCCCCCTCCAGGGATGACCTTCAATCCATCCCTGATCTAAAACAGCCTTACAAAGCACGATCCAACTTCAAAATGTTCTAGGGCATCCTAATGTTTGCTCCCGAAAGATCCTCCTCCATGATCCCCGTGGTTCCTCGAGAACAAAGGGGTGGTGTTGCTAGTA
>NW_013953640.1:33581-51143 GCF_001266775.1 Austrofundulus limnaeus
CATTTGACCCCATCTGCCTGCCAACAAAAATTTTCCACCCACCCACCCATGATGTCTGTGCAATAACGCGCTCACAAGCCATTGCCAGACCAATCTCTCACCCACAAACTGCTGACAACACCATCTCTGTTCAACCTGTGTTTTCTGACGACAACTTGATTGTACTGCAAGCACAGTACCCAGCCAGAAACGAAGTCATCCATTACCTGGCTGACACTGACAATAACGCCCCTTCCAGGGATGACCTTCAATCCATCCCTGATCTAAAACCACTTTACAAAGCACGACCCAACTTCAAAATGTTCAAGGGCATCTTAATGTTTACTCCCGAAGGATCCTCCTCCACGACCCTCGTGGTTCCTCGAGAACAAAGGGGGGTGATGCTAGTACATGCCCACGAACTTCCTACATCAGGACACCAAGGAGTCGAAGCAATGACAAAAGCCCTAAAGCAAGTTGCTTATTGGCCCAAAATGCAAAAAGATGTGGCTGACTACATCAAAGGATGTTTGGTCTGTTGCCAGTTCCAACCTGTCAAACCTATCCACAGAGCACCTCTACAAACTAGAGGAATCACTTTCCCTTTGTCTGCCCTGCAAATCGACTGGGTAGGACCACTCACAAAATCAACTAGAGGAAATAAATATTTCCTCACCGTGACCTGTGCGTTCACCAAATGGATTGAATGCCTACCAGCTGCTAATGACACTAATCAAACCACTGCCTACCTGCTCATGAACCATGTGTTCTCCAGGTTTGGACTCCCCATCAGAATCAACTCWGATAGGGGAACACACATCACTGCTGAAGTGATGAAAGAGATGTGGCAGACGCTAGGTGTCAAAGAAAACTTCCACATCAGTTATCATCCTCAGTCATCAGGCCAAGTTGAAAGAGCCAATAGAATGGTGGTCAGCGTACTAAAGAAGTACGTGTCCACCAATCACAAAGACTGGGACATTAAACTACCCCTAGTCCTCATGGCCATCCGAGCGACCCCACATTGTTCCACCGGTGTCTCTCCTTTTGAAATGATGACGGGACGACAGATGGTTCTTCCTCTACACCTACTGTACAAGCCAGTTGAAGCAACTGCAGCCACAGCTTACACGACACACCAGTACATGGAAGACTTGCACAATCACTTGAGAAACACTTTCGCTTTTGCACGAATACAGCTTGACCACACAGCTCAAGGACAAAAACCTATTATGATCAGAAAGCTTCTTACAACGAACTTCAAATGGGTGAAAATGTGTGGTACTAGATGTTCGCTGCTCAGACTGGGACACATGCCCGCAAACTACAACCAAAATGGACTGGACCCCACCTGATCACAGACAAGCTGTCACCAGTCGTCTACCTGATCAAAATCAGTAAAGGTCAACAAGAACCTGTCATTAAGTGGGTCCACAGAAATCAAATCAAACCACATAGAGTCTTCACCAAAAATGTCAAAGAACCAGAAATCTCAAAGGACTGAAATAGGAAACCCTATAATAACAAATGTAAACTTAGCATAAACAACTAATGCTCCAAGGCCTACTTTCACACTAGCCAACTTATAAAATCTGTAAGGCTATAATTAACTTTTCAAGTCTGCTAATTCAGACGACTTTTGCTTGACCACTAGAGTGAATCAACGTCCTACTAATCAATCACTCTATTACTAACTGATGAGGGTGAACTATCCCTAAAACTCCCCTCATCGTCTTGTTTACATCTAAGAGCAATAAACACAGCTAATGTTCACCCTCTATGTGTTTTTCCTCTAGAAAATGGCGACACTACTGACGACCCTCTTTCTTCTGGGACTCATGGGTAACGCCCTACCAGACATGGTTGAACCAGGACCTCTATCCGGAGTTGTATTAAGAGAACAACCTGGACTACTGATCACGGACTGCTGGTTATACGCCCAAAAGGTGTCCGCTTCAACCCCCTTAACCTGTGCCATCAACATGCTAGCATGTCTATCAAGCTTGCATTCTGGGCTAGTAACAATTGGAAACACCAAGCTATCCAACATGCTGAAGTAGACATCACACACATGCTGGAACAGCTGCAGAAATTCACCATCTCTAGATCAGAGCTAAGTGGTACTGGCAGGAGAGAGAAGAGCTTTATAGATGGAATCCTCCCTGCTGCTTATGCCACTGGCTCACTGTTCAGCTTAGGCATTTCCACAGTTAATGCCGTTAACATCGCTGCTATTAAAAGACATGTAGCCAGGTTCCAAAATGAGATCCCTGTTATTCAACAACAATTGGATGAGCAACAAGATCAGCTTACCCAAGTTGGGAAATCGGTCCTAGATACCGTTCTTATTGTTAACACCCACAGTACAGAGTTGACTAAATTAGCTAAAGCTGTCACTGAATTAACCTCCGTGATACAAGCAGACTACGCTTACACTCAATTAATAACCATGCTTCTTACTGATATGCTGAAAGAGATCAGTTCATCGGTCAACACCTTAGTAATTGGTAAGATTCCACCCTAACTTGTATCATTACAAATGGTCCAAGACATCTTGCTAACAACCACCGCCGACAGAGTAACTCCCTTACAGGCCCACTTAGCTCATGTTCTCGGTAGCGCCGTCCCTCTCCACATCGACCCCGCTGCACGTGAAATAGCTTTCTTAATCAATCTCCCTGTAATACGCCCTGAAAATGTTTAGCGTATGAAAGATGTCATAAACGTCGGACACTGGAATGGTGAAAACCATGTCAAAATCAACACTCCCTCCGTCGTCGCTTATCATGACAATAATCCAGATCTACCTAGCACCTAACCTCCGTATGTGTACCCTCACCCACGACACCCACAACCTTTTGTGTGCGATAACACCGTTGGAATCTGTGGCCTTAGACCAGCAAACAAAGATTCCAAATGTGCGATGACTATAACTCCTCGACGCCAAGTCACCGACACACAAGCCGAAGTAGTTGGCTCTCGCTGGCTCGTTAACACCCCGGCCAAAACCGGTATCGTGACCTACGACTTGCATGGCACCTCAAGCCGTATTGATCTACCTGTCACCACTATGTGGATCACCATTCCTGTGGGGGTGATTATCCACATCGATTATGTGGCCTTGTATTATTTAAATCCAGATCATCATGAAGCTGAAATTGAATTTGCTGACTTCTTCCAAAACATGACACTCCAACTTGATCCTCAAATTCTCCAGAACATACAGTTTGAAGGTTCTCAAACCATCGACGTAGAACCTATTAAACAAGTTCTAAAAGTCCTAGAAACTAACAACAAAAAGCAGACTCCCCCTATTGACTACGCTTCGTCCTCGATAGATACCCTAATGTTGTCACTCGTAATATTAGGATATCTGATTATCGCCGTAGTGGCAATCATCTATCTTCATCACAAGTGGTCCATGCAAGCGCAGTTTGACCAATTCACCGCTCGGTTCCATCATCTTGCTAAAAGTAGAGATGGCAGACCCCTCCAGACGCCTATCATCTTTGATCTGGATGAAGATGAGGATTCAGAGGTAAAAATATCAACTTCCCCCTGAAGCAGTAAAACTCAGCATAGATCCTTAGAGTTCCCACCTCAAAATAAGTCACTAGCTTATTTTGCCATTGACCTCACTTTAATTTGAATTTGTTAGTCTCCCACAACAAATAGAGTCCCATCCTTTAGTTAAGTCATAAACTTGATCATTTAGTTCCCCCATGACAATTAGAGTCCCATCCTGTAGAACGTGTCAGAAGCACGTTGATAAGTTTATGTCATTTATGTTCTACATTTAATCATATATTAGTGACGAGAGGTTGTCAACAATTTTATTAAAAGTTTTTTTTGAAGTTACTTCCATAGTGAACCTACATAGTTGTAGCCTAACTAAGATCAGTACCCCTGTAGGTCCTCTGATAACTTAGCGTATCTAGAAAGCACACCACCAGATAAGAGAATAAACCTACCTCAACCCTGACAGCTACCTCACCTGACCAGAGATGGAACTTGTGGACTCCACTCATCCGAGAGCAACCTCGTCCGACCAGAGATGGACCCTCTCGACTTCATTCTTCAGAGATCTACCTCACCACCTGATGAGAGAAACAATCTACCTCCCCATCTGGATATTCCTGACCTTCATGGTTCCTGTTTGGATATATTTCCCATTTCTGTTTTGATATATCATCCCTGGATTAACTTTTGAACCTTTCCCGGACAAACCCTATGGAAATACTGTACATCAAGATCTACCACCCTGACTGTGTAACTGGTTCTTCACGTTATGCTGAGGTGTGCAATTCATGACCATGGACAAGGTTGTGATTTGCAAAGGGGGCATTTGTAGCAGAAACTTAAGGAAACAGTTCCACACCAGAACTTGAATCAGTACTTCCTCATCCTTCCATATCTACAGAGAACAATGGCTTCCTCCACTGCCCTCAACCCCTTTGTCTTCACTATCTACAGATGTTAAAGTAAACAGGACTTGCAAACTCCAATTGATTAAGCCCTGTTGTTAGATCCCTTTCAAGTGTTCAAAATGGCTGTTTATCACAAAGGACCCACCATTTGCCAGATTGAAAGTCTCCAGAGGTGGGTTTACAATCCACACCTAGACCCTAGCAGACTATGTTCCCTGCTGAGATAATGCCCACGAACAATCTTCAAAGGCATGCCTAACATACAAACTCATTAATGGTCTTAGAGCGCCCCCAAAAGGCTGATCTCATAATCACATCATGAACAAATGTCTTTCTGGGTAAATTTCTGTTGTTTATTCATCTGATAAAAAAGAGAGAAGGAAAAGAAACATTGTATTTTTCTATCATGACTCAATCACTGTGATAAAATCTTGATTTAATCACTGTACAAATAACCCCATCAATCTGTATTGTTTAATCATTTTTAGCAGCATGAACCGTGATGCCAATGAAGCTGATGACAATCATGTGACTATCTCAGCCAATCAGAAGTTTGTACAGTCAGGAAAAGAGATACCATTTTTTTTATTGTTAGTAGAGTTGAAAACAGCAGCGAGAGAGGAAGGACAGGAGTTTCAGGTTCCCTTCGGGGACATTTTATTTTAATTTTATTTTTTTGTTTACTTTTTGTAGTGTAGGGATGAGATTTGTTCGGTAAACTGAACTGACCAGAACTTCAGTTCGATCCACACGGGACCCGAACCGACCTCCTCATCTCCAGCTTGAAGCTGACCGCAGACTGTCTCGGTGCGTCCAAGCTGTACCCACACGGGACCCCCTTTGAGACCGAGTGGCACCGGTGATTCATCCTTGCTCTGACCTTCTGGTACCCTGGGATAGAACTGACTGGTTTGCATCGAACTGGTAGGAAAAGAACAGCTGTCTATGCTTTGGTGGTGTGTTCAGCTGAAGCGGTGAGAGTGTGCTCTGGGTAGCTATGATTGGATTGAAAGAAGAGCTGGCAAAATGATTCCCCTTATAATTCACTTCCCCTCTTGATATACGAATTAACGCTTTCTTTTATTAATTTGGGAAGTTTTCACTCCTTTTGTTAGAATAGATAATAGGGAGTTATGATTCTGTAGCCTAAAATTACTAGAAGTGGTTGGCTGAAGAGATGTCATTTGTCATTTTAAATTCATAGCAGTTGTGATAGCAAATGTCTTTACTTACCATAGATGAATTGTGATGTAATTTTTCTCTCTGAATCTACAATATAGGGCAGAGGTCACTAATAGGCGGACCTTGGTCCCGATCCGGACCGAGTGGGGGTCTCATGCGGACCCGAATGCAATACATGATCAGTCCTTTTCATAAGACAAATCCGCACAATTGCCGCACAGACCAGTACGGCTTTAAGCCTNCCTACATCAGGACACCAAGGAGTCGAAGCAATGACAAAAGCTCTAAAGCAAGTTGCTTATTGGCCCAAAATGCAAAAAGATGTAGCTGACTACATCAAAGGATGTTTGGTCTGTTGCCAGTTCCAACCTGTCAAACCTATCCACAGAGCACCTCTACAAACTAGAGGAATCACTTTCCCTGGGTCTGTCCTGCAAATCGACCGGGTAGGACCACTCACAAAATCAACTAGAGGAAATAAATATTTCCTCACCGTGACCTGTACGTTCACCAAATGAATTGAATGCCTACCAGATGCTAATGACACCGCTCAAACCACTGCCTACCTGCTCATGAACCATGTGTTCTCCAGGTTTGGACTCCCCATCAGAATCAACTCAGATAGGGGAACACACATCACTGCTGAAGTGATGAAAGAGATGTGGCAGACGCTAGGTGTCGAAAACTTCCACATCAGTTATCATCCTCAGTCATCAGGCCAAGTTGAAAGAGCCAATAGAATGGTGGTCAGCGTACTAAAGAATACGTGTCCACCAATCACAAAGACTGGGACATTAAACTACCCCTAGTCCTTATGGCCATCCGAGCGACCCCACACCGCTCCACCGGTGTCTCTCCTTTTGAAATGATGACGGGATGACAGATGGTTCTTCCTCTACACCTACTGTACAAGCCAGGTGAAGCAACTGTAGCCACAGCTTACACGACACACCAGTACATGGAAGACTTGCACAATCACTTGAGAAACACTTTCGCTTTTGCAGACAACAGCTTGACCACACAGCTCAAGGACGAAAAATCTATTATGATCAGAAAGCTTCTTACAACGAACTTCAAATAGGTGAAAAGGTGTGGTACTACACGTTCGCAGCTCAGACTGGAACACGTACCTGCAAACTACAACCAAAATGGACTGGACCCCACCTGATCACAGACAAGCTGTCACCAGTCATCTACCAGATCAAAATCAGTAAAGGTCAACAAGAACCTGTCATTAAGTGGGTCCACAGAAATCAAATCAAACCACATAGAGCCTTCACCAAAAATGTCAAAGAACCAGAAATCTCAAAGGACTGAAATAGGAAACCCTATGATAACAAATGTAAACTTAGCATAAACAACTAATGTTCCAAGGCCTACTTTCACACTAGCCAACTTATAAAATCTGTAAGGCTATAATTAACTTTTCAAGTCTGCTAATTCAGATGACTTTTGCTTGACCACTAGAGTGAATCAACGTCCTACTAATCAATCACTCTATTACTAACCGATGAGGTTGAACTATTCCTAAAACTCCCCTCATCGTCTTGTTTATATCTAAGAGCAATAAACACAGCTAATGTTCACCCTCTAGGTGTTTTTCCTCTAGAAAATGGCAACACTACTGACGACCCTCTTTCTTCTGGGACTCATGGGTAACGCCCTACCAGACATAGTCGAACCAGGACCTCTATCCAGAGTTGTATTAAGAGAACAACCTGGACTACTGATCACTGACTGCTGATTACTGTATAGTCCCAAAAGGTGTCCGCTTCAACCCCCTTAACCTGTGCCATCAACATGCTAGCATGTCTATCAAGCTTGCATCCTGGGCTGGTAACAGTTGGAAGCACCAAGCTATCCAACATGCTGAAGCAGACATCACACACCTGCTGGAACAGCTGCAGAAATTCACTATCTCTAGATCAGAGCTAAGTGGTACTGGCAGGAGAGAGAAGAGATTTATAGATGGAATCCTCCCTGCTGCTTCTGCCACTGGCTCACTGTTCAGCTTAGGCATTTCCTCAGTTAATGCCATTAACATCGCTGCTATTAAAAGGCATGTAGCCGTGTTCCAAAATGAGATCCCTGTTATTCAACAACAACTGGATGAGCAACAAGATCAGCTTACCCAAGTTGGGAAATCGGTCCTAGATACGTTCTTGTTGTTAACACCCACAGCACAGAGTTGACTAAATTAGCTAAAGCTGTCACTGAATTAACCTCCGTGATACAAGCAGACTACGCTCACACTCAGTTAATAACCATGCTTCTTACTGATATGCTGAAAGAGATCAGTTCATCGGTCGATACCTTAGTAATCGGTAAGATTCCACCCTACCTTGTATCGTTACAAATGGTCCAAGACATCTTGCTAACAACCACCGCCGACAGAGTAACTCCCTTACAGGCTACTTAGCTCATGTTCTCGGTAGCGCCGTCCCTCTCCACGTCGACCCCGCTGCACGTGAAATAGCTTTCTTAATCAATCTCCCTGTAATACGCCCTGAAAACGTTTACTGTATGAAAGATGTCGTAAACGTCGGACACTGGAATGGTGAAAACCATATCAAAATCAACACTCCCTCCGTCGTCGCTTATCATGGCAATAATCCAGATCTACTTAGCACCTAACCTCCGTATGTGTACCCTCACCCACGACACCCACAACTTTTGTGTGCGATAACACCGTTGAAATCTGTGGCCTTAGACCAGCAAACAAAGATTCCAAATGCGCAATAACGGTAACTCCTAGACGCCAAGTCACCGACACACAAGCCGAAGTAGTTGGCTCTCGCTGGCTCGTTAACACCCCGGCTAAAACCGCTATCGTGACCTATGACTTGCATGACACCTCAAGCCATTTTGATCTACCTGTCACCACTATGTGGATCACCGTTCCTGTGGGGGCGATTATCCACATCGATGATGTGGCCTTGTATTATTTAAATCCAGATCAATATGAAGCTGAAATTGAATTTCCTGACTTCTTCCAAAACATGACCTCCAACTTGAGCCTCAAATTCTCCAGAAAATACAGTTTGAAGGTTCTCAAACCATCGACGTAGAACCTATTAAACAAGTTCTAAAAGTCCTAGAGTCTAACAACAAAAGCCGACTCTCCCTATTGCCTACGCTTGGTCCTCGATAGATACCCTAATGTTGTCACTTGTAATATTAGGATGTCTGATTATTGCCGTAGTGGCAATCATCTATCTTCGTCACAAGTGGTCCATGCAAGCGCAGTTTGACCAATTCACCGCTCGTTTCCGTCGCCTTGCTAAAAGTAGAGATGGCAGACCCATCCAGACGCCTATCATCTTTGATCTGGATGAAGATGGGATTCAGAGGTAAAAATATCAACTTCCCCCTGAAGCAGTAAAACTCAACGTAGATCCTTAGAGTTCCCACCTCAAAATAAGTCACTAGCTTATTTTGCCATTGACCTCACTTTAATTTGAATTTGTTAGTCGCCCACAACAAATAGAATCCCATCCTTTAGTTAAGTCATAAACTTGATCATTTAGTTTTCCCATGACAATTAGAGTCCCATCCTGTAGAAAGTGTCAGAAGCACATTGATAAGTTTATGTCATTTATGTTCTACATTATAGATTAGTGACGAGAGGTTGTCAACAATTTTATTAAACGTTTTTTTTGAAGTTACTTCCATAGTGAACCTACATAGTTGTAGCCTAACTAAGATCAGTACCCCTGTAGGTCCCCTGATAACTTAGCGTATCTAGAGAGCACACCACCAGATAAGAGAGCAAACCTACCTCAACCTTGACAGCTACCTCACCTGACCAGAGATGGAACTTCTGGACTCCACTCATCCGAGAGCAACCTCGTCCGACCAGAGATGGACCCTCTCGACTTCATTCTTCAGAGATCTACCTCAACGCCTGACGTAGGAGATGATCTACCTCTCCATCTGGACGCCCCTGACCTTCATGGTTCCTGTTTGGATATATTTCCCATTTCTGTTTTGATATATCATCCCTGGATTAACTTTTGAACCTTTCCCGGACAAACCCTATGGAAATACTGTACATCAAGATCTACCACCCTGACTGTGTAACTGGTTCTTCACGTTATGCTGAGGTGTGCAATTCATGACCATGGACAAGGTTGTGATTTGCAAAGGGGGCATTTGTAGCAGAAACTTAAGGAAACAGTTCCACACCAGAACTTGAATCAGTACTTCCTCATCCTTCCATATCTACAGAGAACAATGGCTTCCTCCACTGCCCTCAACCCCTTTGTCTTCACTATCTACAGATGTTAAAGTAAACAGGACTTGCAAACTCCAATTGATTAAGCCCTGTTGTTAGATCCCTTTCAAGTGTTCAAAATGGCTGTTTATCACAAAGGACCCACCATTTGCCAGATTGAAAGTCTCCAGAGGTGGGTTTACAATCCACACCTAGACCCTAGCAGACTATGTTCCCTGCTGAGATAATGCCCACGAACAATCTTCAAAGGCATGCCTAACATACAAACTCATTAATGGTCTTAGAGCGCCCCCAAAAGGCTGATCTCATAATCACATCATGAACAAATGTCTTTCTGGGTAAATTTCTGTTGTTTATTCATCTGATAAAAAAGAGAGAAGGAAAAGAAACATTGTATTTTTCTATCATGACTCAATCACTGTGATAAAATCTTGATTTAATCACTGTACAAATAACCCCATCAATCTGTATTGTTTAATCATTTTTAGCAGCATGAACCGTGATGCCAATGAAGCTGATGACAATCATGTGACTATCTCAGCCAATCAGAAGTTTGTACAGTCAGGAAAAGAGATAACTTTTTTTATTGTTAGTAGAGTTGAAAACAGCAGCGAGAGAGAAAGGACAGGAGTTTCAGGTTCTTCATTCCCTTCGGGGACATTATATTTTAATTTTATTTTTTTGTTTACTTTTTGTAGTGTAGGGACGAGATTTGTTCGGGAAACTGAATTGACCAGAACTTCAGTTCGATCCACACGGGACCCGAACCGACCTCCACATCTCCAGCTTGAAGCCGACCGCAGACTGTCTCGGTGTGTCCAAGCTGTACCCACACGGGACCCCCTTTGAGACCAAGTGGCACCGGTGATTCATCCTCGCTCTTACCTTCTGGTACCCTGGGACAGAACTGACTGGTTTGCATCGAATTGATAGGAAAAGAACAGCTGTCTATGCTTTGGTGGTGTGCTCAGCTGAAGCGGTGAGAGTGTGTTCTGGGCAGCTATGATTGGATTGAAAGAAGAGCTGGCAAGTTGATTCCCCTTATAATTCACCTCCCCTCTTGAGAAACGAATTAACGCTTTCTTTTATTAATCTGGGAAGTTTTCACTACTTTTGTTAGAATAGATAATAGTGAGTTATGATTCTGTAGCATAAAATTACTAGAAATGGTTGGCTGAAGTGATGTCATTTGTCATTTTAAATTCATAGCAGTTGTGATAGCAAACGTCTTTACTTACCATAGATGAATTGTGATGTAATTTCTCTCTCTGAATCTACAATATAGGGTTTATTGTGAAATTTATGCTTTGTCTGTGCGTCTTTTATTCGTGTTTTACCGTCATAAAACTGAAAAGCGCTCCATTCTTCAGTACATGAGATTAAGTCAAAAATACTAGATTAATTTCCTGTTAAATTTGACAGGTGGTGCCCCAATTTNCCACACATGCATGAGAATGGCTCTGACTCCATTCATACATTTGCTCAGTAAATGAGAACATCAGAAATCAGACGTACATGTTCAACTTTGTGTTTCGTGACAATAAATATTGTAAGTTTTTGAATAAAAGTGAATTCATTTCAATGCATGCAGATGTTGATACAACAATAGCTACACACAAACGCACACACATATATCTGTCTGACATTTTGATCTTCCAGACCTTGGTCTCATAAAATGTTCTCTAACTGGACCTCTTTAAATTTTAATTGAATACTCCTGTGCTAGAAGGTAATGGGGCCCCTGGAAGGAGATCTATGGCACAATCATGAGGACGGTGAGGAGGTAACGAGAGAGCTTTAGTTTTACTAAAAAACGGGAGCCAAATCGTGATAGCAAGGTGGGATCATTAATAAATCAGTCTTTTCAGTAACTGAATCAATAGGAGTGAATGTAGAAACTGCCATTTTAAGACAATTTAAAGAACAAAAATCACTCCAGGAACTGATTTTTCTTTGAGACCAATCCATAATGGGGTTATGTTTCTTAAGCCGTGGAAAACCCAAAATAAGTTGAGGGTTGTTGGAGTGAAAAACAAAAAAACTCACTTGAATCATGATGGTTCCCAGAGATGATGGCATGAAGTGAGGGCAACTTGTGTGTTACAGTGGAGAAGGTTTGTCCTGTAAGCACCGCCATGGTCAGAGGTTGAGAAAGTTCTTCGGTGGGAATGCATAATTGTTCAACCAGGTTGTAGCTGATTAAGTTCTATTCAGCTCCAGAGTCTATTAGGGCCAACAGGAACACACAAAGTACCTTTAACAGAGATGCAGTTTTCAGGAGAAGAATTAACGGCGTCCACCAGTATCTCCTGAATTACTGATGGGTTCGGCCTTTTAAAAGCAGCGAACAGGAAGCAATGAAATGGCTTTTCTTACCGCAGTAGATGCATTCCTTAGCGTTTATTCGTCGCTGTCTCTCTTCAAGAGTGAGGCGAGCTCTACCAATTTGCATTGGCTCTGATCCAGGAGAAATGTTTGTAGTGGAAATAGTGTTGGCATGGCTTACCAGATCAGGAAGTAACAGAACCGGAAGTGAGGGAATCTGGGAGTTGTAGTCCTTCTTGTTATGTCTTTCACGGAGACGATTGTCAATGCAAATGGCCAAGTTATTTAATTCGTTGAGATCATCTGGTTCATCTCGGGTGGCTAATTGGTTAATTTGTTCATTTAGAGAATTTGAAAAAATACCTCGAAGGACTAGTTTGTCCCATCCAGCCTCCCTGGCAGCAATCCGGAAATGGACAGAAAACTCAGCAGCAGATCGTTGGCCCTGACGTAAGGTTAATAATCTTTTAGACGCTGTCTCCTGGGGGAGAGGAACCTCAAAAACTTGTTGAAAATCATTGAGAAAGGTAGAAAATGTGCAGTTATTGACAAACAAACCATGAAAATATGCATGAGCCCATTTAAAAGTATCACACTGGAGAGCGGAGATGAATTAAGTTACGCGAGCTGAATCAGAGGAAAATGTTGAAGGTGCTTGATTAAAGGCCAAATTACATTGGAGTAAAAATCCACGAAAATGTTCAGGTGTGCCACTAAAAAACTGTCTGGGATGGATGTCAGGCTCTCGGTTAGGTGTTTGTTGAAAAGAAACAGTCTGAGGCGGACTTGGATTTACTGGAGTAGGAGAGGAAGAGGCTGCTGAGGTTAAGAGTATGAAACCTTCTGATCTAAAGCATAAATCATGCCACCCAATTTATCCATATTATCAGATTGTTCTTTTTACTGGGTCAAGACTTTCTGTAAAGATTGGTCATTTTTACTAATTTGCTTTTCTTGAATCTTTAAAGACTCTAGGACTAATTCATTGTCAACTTGGCTTTGAGTACTCATGGTGGCCAGATTATTCTGTAAGGATTTGCAAAAAGGAGAACTCTGGGTAAAACCAAAGTTGACAATGAAGAGCCAGAGAAACAATGAAAAGTTAGTGTTTATTATTTACCGTGAAGGATGAAATCTGCTCAAATC
Source organism: Austrofundulus limnaeus (assembly GCF_001266775.1). Taxonomy (NCBI): domain Eukaryota; kingdom Metazoa; phylum Chordata; class Actinopteri; order Cyprinodontiformes; family Rivulidae; genus Austrofundulus; species Austrofundulus limnaeus. Next base: position 46,875 of record NW_013953640.1, read on the forward strand.
CTGAAAGGGAAGTTTGAACGACGTTAGTATTTGTTGGAGGTGAGTATTTGGTTTTGTTTGTAATTGAATTTTCTCTTACAGGTTTCACGGAGGAGGCAGACATGGAGGGGGAGTCGCAAAAGTTCCAGGTGGTGTCCAGAGTTGTGAGTTTGTGTGTTTTCAGATCTCTTGTCAGCAGTGGCAGGGCGAAGGAGAGGAGGCATAAACAGGAGGTTCTTTCCAGGAGGAGGTTCCACAATCACAGGAGGTAAGTCCAGAGAGTATTCACCAAAAGTCTTCCTAGAAGAATAGATACAAAAATATAGTTACTTTACAGAGAACAGAGAATAAATTAGACGTCTGTCATAAACAGTACCGAGGTGACTGAATAACCCGGACAGGAATGGAACATCCAACAAACCTTTAGAGACCAGCCTCATCAGCAAAACCCAGAACAGGTGGTTAATTGGAGGCTCCTCCCCTGCCACTCGAGATCTGAGGAGGTGAGTGGAAAAGTACACACACCARCATCACAGCACAACAAAACAGCAAACTCCACACCTACTATGGGAGTGAGCAAGCCAGATGGGTCCTGAAGAATGGTGCAAAATTTAGTTGAACTAAATAAACGTTCTCTGTCAGACACCAGATCTCTCCTGAATCCCAGCAACACAGTGAGAACACTCCCAAATAAAAAAATGGAAATCAAGCATAGATCTTGTGAATAGATTTTGGAGTGTCCCCATCTGTGAACTTAGCACTCCAAAGATAGCCTTCACATGGCTTGGACAATCTTATTGCTGGAATGTCCTGCCCCAAGGTNTAAATCACTGTTTTTATTTTACTGTGAACACAGTAATATAATTGTGGATTTTTCTTGAGAAAATCGTTCATTTATCTGGACCAACAAATGGCTCAGACTGATTATTTAAACAGAAATGTTAATTAATCATCATGAATGTTTTACAGTAATTTCTCTTAGAGTCTATCAGAAAGAAAAGCTAAAGAAGAGGTTATCATTCTGTTGTGACAGCCACAGAATGTATCCTTGACTGGTGCCAGCTGGCAAAGCTCTTATCTTCCTTTCTTTCTCTGACTCATTCTTAACGCCTGAGGGTGGAACCAAAGTCATCCGCCTCTATTACTAACACGGACGATTTTGAGAGACGGAACACGCTTCTTCCTGAATGAAGACGGGGAAGACAGAAAGCTGATTTCTCTTTGGAGAACCAGCTCGGCCTTAGGTCTGGCCCATGAGCCAAATAGGGCAGATCTAACGGCCAGGACAGTGAGCACGCCGCTACTGTCCACACGGAGACTCACGTCTCTTAAGTGTTTTTAACTCCCGAGGGGAGAACTTTTATTTTGAAGGACAACCGGAAGCTCCAGCTCGAATCTTTCTGGCGAAGTTCGAAGCAGACTAAAGTTGCCTAAAATAACACTTTCTCGCCGACGAACAGTGTGCGGGCCGAACGGACATTCCCTAGCTGGTCTGAGGTGAGGCAGTGTATTTGCCCGGAGTGTGGCCAAGAAGTCATCAACAGGTAAACGCTGTCGTGTTCCGGGGTGACGTGTCATGTGGAAATCTGAGCGCAGAGAGGACTTGCTGATCCGGTTGTCACATACCCTTAACAAAATAAAAGCAGAAACACTAACCTTAATTTCATCCCTTTCCTTATTCTTTATTTGCCAAAACTTAAGTTAAAAGTGCCAGTAAATTGTTTGGTTGTTAACATCAGAACTGACGTTTTACTGTTCTATATGAGTAATCTGAGTTTAATGTGAATTGAAATTCGGACGCGAGTTTTTCCTCATTTAACTCTGACTCTTGTTATAGGAAAATCCACAATCCAGTGTAACTTATGATCTGTTCAATTTGTGTAAATAAATGATWGCATAATCTTTTATGAATCAACTTGAACTCGTCTGACGTTCCCTCATTGTGTCACTTTTCACTTGTACAGTCAAAATATTAAAGTAATGAGGAAAATACCTTGGTAAAAACTTCTCTCATAACTAAGTTATGAGAAGTATGTAAGGAGGCTTATTTTATATAAGTCTACCCTCTAAATAACACTGTACTACAATTTGTATGTTTGGGTATGAGAAGCTGTTTTTCTTTGGTAAGCAGTCTCTCTGGCCTTTTTTGCCCTGCAAGGCCCAGCCTGGGTTTGCTTGCCTTGGTCCGAGTTCAAACCTTGGTTCGGCATGTTTGCANACATGGCTTGGACAATCTTATTGCTGGAATGTCCTGCCCCAAGGTTACAAAAATGCCCYTAATGTGTTTCAAAGCATGTTGGAAGATATTTTAAAGGATTTACCTGTAACAGTCTATGACATTTTTTGGKCACAAGATGATCAGGAAGAACACCTGTCTTTCACAAGGGGGGTGCTGAAAAGGGTGACAGAAGCAGGTCTCAAAATAGGATTGAAAAAGTGTGAGATGCAAAACCCAGGTCAACTACCTTGGATTTAACAACACTGAGACTGGAAAGTCAGTTCCAGAAACTTACAGAAGTGAGTTGTCAGAAACACCTGTGCCTCGAACTCTGAAAGATGAAAGGGTTTTGGGGAAGGCTGAGTACATCAATACTCACATTTCAGGATATTCCCAGGTACCAGCCCCTATACATCAGTTACTATACATCCGTTAAAGGGATTGCTAGAGAGAGGAAATCTTTGGAAGGACTTCTAAAACATGATCACAGGAGGAACTTTATTGAGAAAATAAAAAACCCAGTAGATCTTGAATGAAGAGAAGGAGGAAAACCCTCTGGTTGTGTTGACAAAGCCAGAAAATGGTGGTTTGACTCTGGAGTGCAGAAATGCAGGAAGCAAAACTGCCTGTATTTTTCTATCATGCACGTTTAAAGGAGCAGARGTCAAATTTGCTCCTGAGGAACAGACACTTTGTGGGGTTAGTAGATTTTACAAATCCCTAAGAGAGCTGGCAATGGGACAGGAAATATGGATTAAACCCCCAAATTTGCATCTTAAAGAAGCCTTTAAACAGACCGTAGTAGCCTCAAAATCTTTGTACAACCGATGGGAGAAGTGGGAGCTGATTTTGATTGAYGAGAAAGTAAAGTTTTTAAGAAGTGATGAATCACTGCCAAAAATCCATAAGGAAAAAGTTGAAAAATGTGAAGAGCTTCCCACATTATGGACACTTTTTACTAATCGAAGTGAGAGAGAACAGGAGGATGAGGCTCAGTGGGCCTTTGTATTGAAACAAGGTGACAGGATGTTTAAGTGTCAGACTGGAAGGATCCTCGGCAGTGCACAGACAGCAGAAGTCTGTGCTRTTCTTGAGGGAATACTTTGTTGTACCAAGAAACACATAAAAACATTACTTTGGTTACCGACAGCGATTATTGTTACTGTGTCAGCGCACAAGAATTAGATTATTGGAAAGATAGAGAATTTCAGTCAGCAAAAGGAAAGCCTTTGTCTCATGCTGAACTGTGGGCTCTAATTTGGGAGCAAATAAAAACTATGAAAGTACAGTGGAAAAAAGTTGCTGGACATTCAAAACTTCAAGATTTTTGGCATATTGGGAAYGCTGAAGCAGATGCTTTAGCTCAGTCAAGGTCAAAAGTCAACCACATGATGACTATTTTGCCAGAATGCTGGAGAAGGGATGGAAAGTTTCACGTGCCTGAGGAAGAGTCAGACGTTTTCCTGCAGAAAATCCATGAAGGATTTGGACATGCTGGCTCCCAGGATAATGGAAATTTGAAAGAACAAAATATTKTTTGTCCTTTGGCTCAAGAGAAACTTGTAATAATTAGAAATGGGTGTGAAGGCTGTGCTAGAGCTGGGGGGGTTTAAGAAAACTCCCTGCAAAGCTGATCCGATCAGATGTGAACAGAAAGGAGAACATTTTTCTGCTGATATAGCAAGTCCTTTGTCTACGAATACAAGAGGAGATCATAAATATTTCCTCGTGTTAGTTGATAATGGGCCTGGTAAAATCAGAGTTTTCCCCTTGAAACAACTGTCAGGGAAGCAGGTGTCAGAAACTTTGATGAGAGGAATCTCTGAGGAAGAAAATATGATTTTGACGATGGACAATGCCATGTATTTTAAATCCAAGCCAGTTATGAAAATACTCGAAGAACAGATTCAGCCAATCTGGTCCATACCATATAAAACCAGTACAAATGGGGTAGCAGAACGAGCGGCTCATTCTGTTAAAGATGAAGCTGAGGTTAAGTCTTTTCTTAATTATTCTTTTTCATGGATAATCTGATAAATAAATTAAATAAATATATTTACTCTGTAATATTT
>NW_013953640.1:54675-60348 GCF_001266775.1 Austrofundulus limnaeus
GATGGATGGATGGATGGATGGCCCAGTTCCAGTCCAATTTCTGGAACAGAAAGCCACTCATTTGATGTCAACTAATGTTCCTCATTGTATAGTTCACTGGCCATCAGACAAATGAGTTTTATGTTACATGAATTGTTTGCAAAGACTCTAATGATTTGTCACACGAGTTCAACTATAGAACTGTAACAAGCTACCAAGCAACAACAAACTTTGGCCACCAGTAGCTTACCAACCTCTGTTGTATTGCCTTCTTGTTTTCAGCGTTACACTGCTGCATGGTTCGGTACAATCTTCTGTAGAACTGGTCGGTTCCTGAGCTACTTGAATTAACGATTCAAGTCCTAGCACCGAATAAGGTCCCATCAATACGAAGTCTAAATTAACCCGAATCCCAAATGTCCTCAGGCAGACATCATAATACCGTCCACAAACTAGTTGTGATGGAAGAATTTCTTATGACTCCCTAACTGCATATTTACCTTGACATGCCCTGTTCTGTATCTCTTGATTACTGTCATTATATAATCTGTTTCTCATGATTCTTAAAATACTTTATGTACTCATGTAATCTCATGGGCTATTTACTTGTAACTATCTCATTGGTTCCTGTATATCTCTGGCGCTCTTATTTTGTTAGCAGGATGTTTATATATTGTCTGTTTCCTGTTTCCAGGTCAGCGTGAGCTTGACAGACATTTTTGATTGACGTCTGTCCTGCTCTGCTCATTTCTTGCAAATACATCTTTCTATTAAATAATCTAAGACCGAGACCACACAGTTTCCACTTTGTTTATTTCCCGCATCTTTGCCCTGGCGAAATGGTGCCACGACAGGATGGTGTTGTCAAGTAATGGACTCTTTCTGTTGGCTGGCTGGCCTGTTCCGGGGCCGAAAAACCTTTTCTCCGACACTGTTTTTATTCCTCAAAACTGATTGGGGGCTTTCTTTTCGGCTCGGGGACAGGTGGGCTGCCCTGTCGGAGGAGAAAAAGGATCCTAAATTTTTGGAAAATGCAGTGAGATTTTATGACATTTGTTTATATTTCGATGCTAAGCTAAAACTGTGCTAAATATTGCTACCAGGCCTCGCTAGCCGGGAACACGTGAATTTCTATGGGGAAAATGCTAAGCTGACTTGAATTCGGCTCATGGTAGCATGGTCTGAGACACGCACGGATTTCTGTTTTTCTCATTTTTCTGTTTGGTTTAATTAGTCTTGTCGAAGGTAGGTTAGGGAATTTTTTTTCTAACTGAGGTAGAACGGATTGGTGTGCAGTTTTCCGTTCAAGGTAGGGACAATGATTAGTGGTTGTTTTGTCCTAAGTTTAGGTAATTCATTACCGATGTAGGTAGGTGACTGCTGAGTTTTGAACCAATACTATTTGGTATAGAAGACAGGCTAACTTGTTTTTTAATTAGCCTCGTCAAAGGTAGGTTAGAAATTATTCTAASTGAGGTAAGACGGATTGAAGTGCAGTTTTCCATTCGAGGTAGGGACAATGATTAGTGGTTGTTTTGTCCTGAATGTCAGTAATTCATTACCGAGGTGGGCAGGTGACTGCCGAGTTTTGAACCAATAATGTTTGGTACACAGTAGACAGGCTAACTTGCAAACCAGCCGAGTTTCTAAGGACGCGTCCTGCCCATATTGTTGTAAATGTGGGTTTTATCTTAGGTAGGCTGTGTGGTTGTGTATTTTGGTTACCAGCAGAGCCTGAGGAGAGCAATGCGTGCGTGTGTTTTGTTTTTTTGTTGTTAAAGAAAAGAGCAGTGAAAAAGAAAAAATATATATATTATAACGGAAACTGTTTGGTTTTGGTCAAATTTCTCTTCCTCTGTTTTTGATTCAATTGTCTTAACATTATTTCTTGTGTTCATCAACTAATCAATGAATCCANCTATAAAAATTAGCCATCTAAAAATAAGTAAAAAATACTAGATTAGACCCTTATTCTTTTCAAATTAATAATGATTAATAATCTGCAGTTTGACTGTTGCACTTGGTAAGACTTCTTGAAGTAAAAAAAAACTTTTCAGATTAACAAGATTAATAATCCAGCATATTCTGATCTTGTTTAGTATATGGGTCTAAAAACAAGATCAAACATACTTTTTAGCTGATATAACACTGTAAAACCTGGTTAGAGGAACATTTTTCTGCAGTAAAATGACTGTCTACTGCTCAGAAACATTAACAGATTAAACAAGCTTCACTTTAAACCTGGTCGGGACCAGGTTAGTTTCAGAGCACTTGTTACCATGGAAACATAAGTGCTTCGTAGTTCATGCAACCGATTCAAGGCTTAATTAATTCAGGTTTGCACCAAAATCCCGGGTCAAACCCTTATCCTAGTTTCATGAAATAGGCCTATGGTCTTGTCTTTGTGCCTTGTCTCCATGGAGATACAAGAGTTATCTGTCCAAGGGTGTCCCCATGGGGATTGTAGTGTGCCACAGAGAGGTGGTCACAGGTCACAATGGATGCCAGCCCTGCAGGATGGGGTGCTGTGTGGCAACACAGAGCAGTTCAGGGTCGCTGGAGCCTAAGGGATAACTGCAAACACATAAATGTACTAGAGCTGCGTGCTGTACATTTGGCTCTAAGGCACTTTCTCCCCAACTTGGAAGGAAGGCATGTGCTAATTCAGTCAGACAACACCTTTGTGGTCCATCACATCAACCACCAAGGTGGCACCAGGTAAGCACAGCTTCTGAAGGTGTCCAGGAACCTGTTGGGATGGGCCTATTCTCATCTGTCCACCCTGCGCACTGTGTATTCGCCAGGGCAGTACAACCAGGTTGCAGTCTCTCTCGTCAAGGGTCTGCCCCAGGGGAGTGATCTCTTCACAGCGACGTAGTACATATGGTCTGGGATCTATTTGGTCAGGCAGAGGTAGACCTGTTTGCCACGTAGCAGTCGGTGCATTGTCCCCAATGGTTCTCCCTCATAGGGACATATGGTGCGCTGGGTCAGGACGCATTAGCTCATCTTTGGCTAAGGGTCCTGCTCTACACTTTTCTGCCRCTTCCATTGATTTGGCCCACTCTTCAGAGAGCTCTCAAGGAGCACCACAGGCTATTGCTAGTGGCTCTGAACTGGCCAATATGACCATGATTCCCAGTCTGGGATTTGCCCTTGGAGCTAGAAGCCCTCTGACTCCCTTCATTTGAGCCTCTAGTGCAAGCTGGTCTCAAGTGGCTCTCATGTAAGACTGCTTTCCTGTTGGCAATTGTCTTAGCTAAGAGGGTTGGTGAGTTACACACTCCTTTTGTTAGTCCCTCATGCCTCAGATGAGAACCAGATGGCTCTGGTGTTACTTTGTGGCCAAACACTGCATTTCTGCCTGAGGTCTTGTCCCATTCTCATTTTAACCAGCCATTGAGATTAAAATGGTTCAGCCTACGCCAGGGATGGCTGGGGAGAAGCCTGAGTTGTGCCCTATGAGAGCACTGCAGCCATATGTTGCGGCTTCGGCAGGTGTGAGATGCTCAGACCAGCTGTTTCTGTGTTGAGACCCGAAGTTAGGCCATCCTCTTTCCAAGCAGTCTCTCTCCCATTGGATTATGAATGTCATCTGCCACGCTTACAGGGCTAGATGCTGCTCTCTGCCAGCCAGCATGAAGGCACACTCTACCAGGAGCATTTTCAGCTTCCTGGGCAGCTATGAGATGGGTTCCGCTGGAGGTGATAGGTGCTGCAGAGTCCTGGGCCCCGCAGAGCACATTTACCCGATGCTAAAATGTTGTAGTGGACACGCCCATTTCCCCTCACCTCATCTTGCCACTGATTGACCTTTGACCACCTGAGGTCAAAGCCCCCTCCTCTCACAGACTGAACTCTTTCCAGCTCTCATGTAGAGCTATTAAAAATTAAGCCTTTTCACTGTCCACTTTTCTCTGGGAAAGTTTGTGTTCTCAAGGATCTGTTATTTTGATGATAAAACAAGTCAAAACAAATGTTCTGTTTGATTTTGCTGTTCCTCTCACATGGATAATTCAAATGCATAAACCCTTTAAAATGTTTGACTGTGTCTTTAATTTTTCAAGGGCTCTATAGTAATATTTACATTATAATTTTGCATTTTGTATGATATTTAGAAATGTTTAGAAATGATGATTTAGTATTGACAGATTATGTAACAACCAATGCTTATACTTTAATTTTTTTACATTTTCTGCTTTTAATAAACATTACTTAAATGATAATTAGTTTAATAATAGTAATTCATAATTAATCATTAGTTAATTGCAATATTAGTTTAATGTTTCTCTGAAGAGTTGAGTTAGTCTGCTCATAATATCTGTGTGTTCTTCTGATGTCCTTGGGCCTTCACACACAAATATACACACACGGGGTTCTCATGGGAGCTCTGACCACCTGCAGAACACACACACACACACACACACACACACACACACACACACACACACACACACACACACACACACACACACACACACACAGCCGACCTGTGCAGCAGGATCCTCAGTGTGAACATGTGGTAAACATCCAGCAGCATGTCGGACACAGTTGCCTCTGGAGCATCTGTCAGGTAGTGGATGGGCATCGGCTTCCATCTTCCCACTTTAATAAGGCCTGCAGAACACACACACACACACACACACACACACACACACTTTCTGATTCATTAAAACTGGCTCTTTTCTTGCTATTCGTAGTAGTCTTGCTGTTCTCTGCTTTCCCCAAGCAGGGCATTGGGCGACTTGCCAGCTCTTTATAGTTCCTTCAATAGGAACTTTTAAATGCTTCTCTCGCAGCATAATTTCTCTTTTTACAAGGAAATAACTTTTTATAAGGACTTTGTCATTTTGGTGAAACACCATTTTTGTGTGTCAGGCTTCCGTGCCTGAAACCACATTCGGCTGTGAGCTGCTCCTCAAAGCTTCCTGGTCAACCTGCCGCTTTGCCTAAAGACCGAGTCCATGAGAAGGCCTCTTCCCCTTTGGCTGACAGAGAGAGTTAAGGTGTGTGTCATTCACCAGGCATTCTCCTCAAGAAGTTCTCTGTCCACTTGCCTCGCTGGAAGTGCTGGTCCTGATAACGGTAACGGCTGAAAGCTGGCTCTTTTGTCCCAGGCCATAAGCTCACGTCAAATACATAATTTAGCCTTAAAAAGAAAAACCTACAGAACCTTAAAAGATCTATTTGTGTCTATTTGTCTGTCTCTCTCTCTGCTCTCCCACTTACTCTCTCTCTCTCTCTGCTCTCCCACCAAAATCAAACACGCACCCACACACACACACACACACACATTGACCCTTTGTACATAAATTAATCTGCTTTTGCTTAGATAAATTGTTAGACAAATTGCTTAAAGGGGACCTATTACGCAAAATTCACTTTTTAAAGTTTTTTTTTCCTCAACTTTGGGTATGTACTTCTTAAAAAACATCCTAAGTCCAAAAAAATGCACCCAGGGGCATATTTACTGTAAGTAAATGTATTTTTAATGTATATTAATGACAAGTTTTATACTTCCGTCCTTTTGTGATGTCACAAACCGTACGACAACCCACCAGAACCTGCGTTCAGCCCCTTACCTAGCAACCCCCGGGTGAAACTCCACCTCCTCAGTATAAATGTTATGATTCTGTCTCTGTCTGTCTGCTCTTGACCCAGTTCTTGCTCCTGTCTGCCTCTGCCCCTCCCATC
>NW_013953640.1:60812-67238 GCF_001266775.1 Austrofundulus limnaeus
GTCTCTGATTGTCTTTGTTTTAAATGTCTGGTTGGGTTGTTGTTGTTTTTCAAAGTCTCAGGTAAAAAATACCGGACAGCCAGCCAGCCCTCCCATAAAAAAGATGAGTAAACACACACACACGCTCTCATATGTTCTGTAAAAGAAGCTTTTTCTTTCTTTCATTTTTATTGTATGAATGGTAAAAGATACTTGGGAAGAAAAAAAACAGCTGATCTGGAAATATGAACTTTGACAAGTAAATGATGACCTTGCAGAAACAAAATATCTGACATTATTTTTAAAGAATGTTTGATAACAAGTGTAGAAGCTTTTTCTATAATCCTTTTTGTTTCTGTGTTCATTTTCTATGTGGGCTTGGACTCTGCTTTTTGGCCTGCGTCTGTCCCCCTACCAACCTGGCTCGACCGCCAACTTTGATGAGGAGGGGGGCCGGGGAACCTGGACCAGTGTGAGGTATGTAAGTATGATGCTTTGACTGTGCGCAGTGAAGCTAACTAAACATGAGTGAGCGGACTTTTAAACAGTTAAATCTTGTTGAAACGTTTACAAAAGAGTATAAATAAAGTGTCCTCACTTTGCCTCGTCCTGGATGTAACTGACAGCACCTGAGCCAGGTAATCTCTCCTCCGGCCGACAAAGCTAGCTTCTCTCTGCCTTCACCTCGGCTTCACTCTGCAGCTACCTCTCCCCCAGGAGCCCATCTCAGCCACAGGTAACTGTAACCACATGGTTTCAGTCAGACTGTCATCCTTTTTGAGTTAGTGCAAAATGTGTTCTGAGCTGAGGGTTTGTTGTCGCTCTACGTGTTGTTCCCTTTCAAAAAAAGGAAAAATAACTCTGAATAACACCTTTCTCTGACCACACCCTTTTATCAGCGTCTGTTTTGCTGCATTTTGACAGTTTCCACTACAGTCTGCATAAGTCAAATCCATATTATTTTTATTTAATTTAATTCGTTTTAATGCAGTGGCCGCAGTGCGTTGTGACTGATCTGATGCTGCTCTGCCTTCCTCTCTCTTCTCTCTTCTTCCTGCAAAGGACGCAGACAGAAATAAGGATGCAATGTTGCAAACTGCAGCCACTTAATAGCTTTTCAATTTTTTTATTTCATTTTTTGACAATTCATAATGTGACGAGTCAAAGGCAGGACAAATGTGTGCGCAGGTTTGGGCCTGTGGGACAGATGCGCATTGCACTCCTGTGGCTGTCGGTCAGGACCTGGTGCTGTGCCAAGTTAATGTTTTTGGGTGTCACGTGRATCGCGCCCATGTATTTGTGTGTGTCAGGTTGATAGTTTTGTGCGTATCCTCCAATAAAATCCTGCAGACGCCCCTGGGAGAGGCAGCGTAARGCGGCTTCACCAAAACACAGAAACTGAATACATCAGGCTAGGATAAGCTGTCCTGGAAAAACAACAAATACCTCAGCGAACGGCAAACAAACGGAGACTAACACCATTAGTTCGCTCCAAAGCAAGAAGAAACACTGTGCTGGAAGAGGAAGTGACAAGCTAGTATCGCCAGCAAACAGCAACAAAGAGAGGCTAACACCGTTAGCTCAAAGATTTGAAACTGAGACGGGGGTGCGAATAACGCAGTCAATACTGCAGAAAGTAAATGTAGGAAAAAGCCGTGAGCCGGGAGTGGAGACAGAGCTCTTCACCGGCAAACAGCACATACCTCTTCGAAGATCACGCATCGCAGCCCAGGAGGGTGAACTTGCAACTTCGGCCAACAGGCTAATGGGTGTCCAGCGACAGTGAAGTGATCCAAACTTTTGCAAAGGCTAATGCCGAGCAAAGATGCAAACCGTGCGTGAGAAGAAAAAAAGGGCCTTGGATGATACCGGCCTATATTGGTTCAAGGTAATCATCCGATGGGTCACAGCTGTGACTTTGTTATTATTAACTACTCAAACAGCACATGCGCAAAGGGAACATTCAGTGCTTTCTGCACCACCCTCTGGTGGTCAGCAGGGATGAAATAGAACTGACATTTAAAGAGTAAATTTAATAGGACAATATTTAAAATAGTTTTCCTAAATCACAAAGTTTTATTTTTGTTTGTTTACAAATGTATATACCTACTGTGCATATGGTTCAGTGTTGGGATAATGGAAGTTCTATTATTAAAAACAGTTAAGTACATTTTATATTTGGCAACATTGAGTTTATSTTGTTGATCTAGCATCCACAACAATTCCAGACCTTTAACTGGCCCTTTGAAAAAAATAGTTGCCCACTCCTGAAGATGGGCTTATCTGCTTTTTCAAACAGGCCAAATGTTAAATTTTACTTCTAACAGAGAAACATATGATATGGCCTTAAATAATTTAAAAAAAAAACTGTGTAAGGGCATCCTCTTTCTGATGAACAAACAAAGGAGGTACCCAGTATATAAATCAGAACACACAAACTAATACAGATTTTTAAGGGATGGAGATCAGGACTGTCTTTACTGGCCTGAGAGTAGCAGTGAGTTTATTGGAGCTGATGTCAGTTGTTTTCCTGGGTTGGTCTGTGGCTGGTCTGTATAAAAACATTAAATCTACAGAGGCACTGACTGGTGCCGGTGTTAGTGCTGAAGTTTCATCGATGAAATGCACCCTCTGGACCACCCCTTGTTTACCCGTATTCTCAGTGTATGGAGACTTTGTCATTGGAGCTGTTTTCTCCATTCATGTTAAACTGCTCACWGTGAATAATAATTACACCATCAAGCCTGAGCCTCTAAGATGCACAGGGAGGTGAGTAAGAGGAAGATGTCTTGTGAATGCATGTTTAAATTTTTTAATGTATTCATATTTAATCCTAATTTTAACAAAGTTAAGTTGAAAATAGTTTAGATTTAAACATCCATGGTCATATGAATATTTGAATTGTATTTTGTACTGATGTTTTTTTATTCTTTCTTTTCTTTATTTATTTTTGCAAAAAAAAAAAGAATTCCAGCATTCATTATGAACTTATTTTGTTTGCAAACATGTACATTTAAATATTTTTTTATTTGTTGCATTGTTTTATGAGCTTTGTGTTGTTTTAAATGTAAATGTCAGCTCTCAACTTATTGATTCTGTGCAGTCTTCTTGCCCCACAATTTCATTTTGCTCGAACAATGATCTTTGCCCTTGAGGAAATAAATAACAGCACAGAGCTGCTGCCAGGCATCAAACTTGGATATCAGATCTATGATTCCTGTGCTTCAGTGTCTGTGGCCACCCATATAGCGTTTCATCAATCGAATGGTCAAGATCCTGTGTTTTACAAGGGCAGCAATTGTTCCCAAAATGGTGTTGTGATGGCTGTTGTTGGAGAATCTGGATCAACTCCATCCATCAGCATGTCACGAATTTTTGGACCCTTTCATATTCCTCAGGTAAATTATTTGATTGTATTGCAAACTAAATGCTAAAATATACTTGCATTTTATTTTCGTGTGGGGATGGGGAGACCTGCAGTTCTTTGGCTGGCTCATGGGGTGATCATGCAGAATATTTTAAATCTATTTAATACTGCAATCACAATTTTTTATTGGATGTTTAGTGATATTAATTTTAAATCATGTTTGGAGAGTGGGGTGGGYTGTTGATGCATTTTCATCATTAATTGTAAAATGTTTTTTTATATTATTTTTAATTTTCAGGGTTTTTTTCTTCCTTTTCTCCATCTCATTTTTGTTACTGTTGGATGTTGTTTGGTTTTTATTGTCTAGGGCTACAGGTGTAAATTAGCCTTAGGCTAAATCTGGTGCAATGCATCAATTTTTTTATGTTGATGTTTTAATTGCACATTGTCCTAATAAACAAATTCAATTATTCATTCATTCATTCATAAAGTGTATTTGTATTTTTCCTTGTTTTAGGTGAGCCACTCTGCATCTTGTGCCTGTCTGTCAGATAAGCAGCAGTTCCCATCGTTCTTCAGAACAATTCCCAGTGATCAGTTCCAGGCTGATGCTCTGGCCAAGCTGGTGAAAAACTTTGGGTGGACTTGGATCGGTGCTGTTCGGTCTAACTCAGATTATGGAAACTATGGCATGGCATCTTTTCTTGCAGCAGCACAGAGAGAGGGGATCTGTGTGGAGTACTCTGAATCCATTTACTGGACTGACCCTCACAGCAAGATCCAGAGAGTAGCTGATGTTATTCGCAGGTTTCAAAAACACTGACTTTGCTTGTTTTTCTTATGGTAGTGAGGACAAACAGAACAATAGTTGAACCTTTTTAGAACTAAATCAGTGTAAAGAATATTTTATCATCCAAGCATTACTATTTAAAATGTTTGTATTTCACAAAATCAAATCTAAAATTAAGGGTAAGACTCAACATTTATCACATAGAGGTATATTTGTTTTTCTTCATTTAAATATGAAAAAAACGTCTACCAAATATGATGCTTAAGTTTGGACAACTTAAAGCTTGTTATTGTCTCTCCAGGTCAACATCAGTGGTTGTTGTGGCATTTGCAGATGGTCCAGATATGAGGATCCTGTTGAGCGAACTGGCTCGGGATCCTCCTCCACCTCGTCAGTGGATCGGAAGTGAAGGCTGGATACCTGACCCATATTTTACTAGTTTCAGTTTCTGTGAAGGAGCCATCGGAGTTGCCCTTCCACAATCTGTCATCCCAGGTCTGAGAGACTTCCTGCTGGGTCTCTCTCCCAGAGAAGTAGCTGCCTCCTCAGTGCTTACTGAGTTCTGGGAGGATGCATTCAATTGCACACTGAGTTATAGTGAGAAACTTTTATCTTGTGTTTTAAAATAGTTTTTCACCTTTTTTGAAATGGATTTGAAATTGGCACAATTATCAATCAATGTATCAATTGTGTAATGTGTGTACTTTGTGTCATGTGTAAATGTAAACCTACAGCTCTCTGTACATTACATTATTGCAACTTATATCTAAAAGAAAGAACATTTAGAATATGTCTTTGTGTGTCTCCAAAAGATAATTTAGGAAGGCAAGTGTGTAATGGAACTGAAGATCTAAAGACTCTCCAAAACACATACACCAAGATATCTCAGCTAAGAATGACTAACATGGTGTACAAGGCTGTTTATGCAGTAGCTCATGCCATTCACAATGCAGTGTGTCAGAAAACTAATTTTACCACTTGGTGTGACAAAAAATTTATACTGGAATCAAAACAGGTTAGTTAAAAAACAAGTCACAGTATTTTTGTTGTCAAATAGTTTTCTGTCTTTTCAAAGGTGCAATTCATTCCTTGTAATTTTCTTCAGGTTTTATCTGAAWTGAAAAAAGTAAATTTTTTGCAAAATGGTTTTCCTGTGTCATTTGATGCTAATGGAGATCCCATGGCTTTTTATGAGCTGGTCAACTGGCAGAAGAGTGAAAGTGGAGTTATGGAGTTGATAGCTGTAGGATACTATGATGCATCACTGTCAAAAGGCCAAGAGTTTTGGATCAACAGGAACATAACCTGGATGGAGGGTAGAACAATGGTAAAAAGCCTATGGACAAAGGTTGTATGATAAAGYTTTATGAATCTGCTTAATGTAAAAAAATATTTTTGTTTCACTATAATAGGTACCAGTGTCAGTGTGCTCTGGGAATTGTTCCCCAGGAACTCGTAAAGTGTTGCAAAAAGGAAAACCCATCTGCTGCTATGATTGTATACCATGTCCTGAAGGAGAGATCAGTAACATGACAGGTGACATCAAATATTTTGAACATTGTTTGGTAACATCATTCATTCTATGTAAACTTTGCTGATCAGCAAATTTCTTTTTTTATTGAACTGCTAACAGRCCTTTATGTTTTTTATTTTTTAGATGCTCTCAATTGCTTCCCATGTCCTATTGAATTATGGCCTAATACAAAAAGAAATGTTTGTTTCCCAAAACCTATTGAGTTTCTGTCTTTTGATGAAGTCCTGGCAATCATCCTGGCTGCATTCTCTGTTATTGGAGCCTGTCTGTCCATCATAACTGCAGTTATTTTCTTTCGTCACAGAACAACTCCAYTTGTTAAAGCCAACAACTCTGAGCTGAGCTTCTTGCTGCTCTTCTCTCTGACTCTGTGTTTCTTATGTTCATTAACTTTCATCGGAGCTCCCTCTGAHTGGTCCTGCATGCTGAGACACACAGCGTTTGGTATCACCTTTGTTCTRTGTATCTCCTGTGTTCTTGGCAAAACTYTWGTGGTTTTAATGGCCTTTAAAGCTACACTTCCAGGTAGTAATGTCATGAAATGGTTTGGGCCTCCACAACAAKGGATGACTGTTGTATMTRTRACATMTATTCAGGTTTTWATTTGTARTGTWTGGRTGGTTGTCAYRCCTCCKTTRCCAWTGAAAAACCTGAGCACATACAAGGAGAAGATCATCCTGGAATGTGCATTAGGCTCTGCTGTTGGCTTCTGGGCTGTGCTCGGCTACATTGGCCTGCTGGCTGTTTTTTGCTTTG
>NW_013953640.1:68983-71899 GCF_001266775.1 Austrofundulus limnaeus
ATATGAAAGATAATATGCTGTGTTTTGTGTTTATATTTAAAGAAAACTGACTATAATTTTATTAAAATTAAAAGTGATGATAATTGTAGGCTGCAAATGTAATACATAGATGCACCTTTTGAAAGTAACATTTTGCACAATGTGATTGTTCAAACACTGACTTTTTTTTGTTTCTTATTGATTGTGTGGGTTKTAATTTTTTGCAAACACTTACACTCTTCTGCTCAATTCTGTGCAGCGTTATTGCCCGGGAGCTGCGTTTTTCTCGTGCAATGATCTTTGCTATTGAGCAGGTAAACAACAGCACAGAGCTGCTGCCAGGCATCAAACTTGGATATCAGATCTATGACTCTTGTGCTTCAGTACCTGTAGCTGTGCGTGTGGCATTTCAACTAGCAAATGGCCAGGACCCTGTGTTTTACAAAGACAACTGTTCCCAATCTGATGTGATAGCTGTTGTTGGGGAGTCTGGATCCACGCAATCTGTCAGTATATCGCGCATCATCGGAGCCTTCCATATTCCTCAAGTAATTTTCAAAATTACATTGTAAAAGAAAATTTTTAAATCTACCTGCTTATGATGAAGTTGTTTTCTTTTTAAGGTTAAAGAGGTATGATGACTTTTTCTTTTTTAGGTGAGCCACTTTGCCACCTGTGCCTGTCTGTCAGATAAGCAGCAGTTTCCAACATTTTTCAGAACAATTCCCAGTGATCAGTTCCAAGCTGATGCTCTGGCCAAGCTGGTGAAACACTTTGGCTGGACTTGGATTGGTGCTGTTCGCTCTGACTCAGATTATGGAAATTATGGCATGGCATCTTTTCTTCAGGCAGCACAGAGAGAGGGGATCTGTGTGGAGTACTCTGAAGCCTTCTATCGGACTGATCCCTATAATAAAATTCAGAGAGTAGCAAATGTCATCCGCAGGTTTTTACGTTAGACATTTTGCTCTTTTTTTCAATATTACTATGAACCATCTGAAAAAAAAAAAACAATTAAACTATTTTAGTGTAGAGATTAGGAATGAAGATAAATAAAATTGTATAAAGTTCTGTATGTTTTTCTTCCACCAAAGAGATTAAAAAAAGAAAGTTTAATGTTTGAACAATCATATCCAATGTTAGTTGTGTTTTTTTTTTTTGCTATTTTTGTCATGTCTAAATCATAGACTAAACTCTACAAAACTTACAAATTTTATGCCAAAACTGTGGTATAGGTTAGTAAAAGTTACATGTTCTAATGTCTCTCCAGGTCAACAGCAGTGGTTGTCGTGGCTTTTACAGCCGCTGGAGACATGAAGGTTCTGTTACAGGAGCTGGCTCGGGAACCTTCACCAACTCGTCAGTGGATAGGAAGTGAGTCCTGGGTAACTGACCCAAATTTGATGAGCTTCAGTTTCTGTGCAGGGGCCATCGGAGTTGCCATTCAACAGTCTGTAATCCCCGGCCTTAAACAGTTTCTGCTGGATCTCTCCCTAACTGAAGTGGCAGCCTCCTCAGTTCTTACAGAGTTCTGGGAGGATGCTTTTAACTGCACACTGGCAAAATGTGAGGTTTTATTTAGTGTTTTTAATTTTC
The DNA here is from genome assembly GCF_001266775.1 of Austrofundulus limnaeus. Classification (NCBI taxonomy): domain Eukaryota; kingdom Metazoa; phylum Chordata; class Actinopteri; order Cyprinodontiformes; family Rivulidae; genus Austrofundulus; species Austrofundulus limnaeus. Next base: position 70,559 of record NW_013953640.1, read on the forward strand.
TTTCTTTTTAAAATTTCTCATAAGTATTTTGATTTCATTTGCTTTAATTATAATTGTTTTTTTTTTCATGAAGAGACATGCCAACATAAATGTTACACTGCTAAAGACTCATGTTACGTTCACACATGAACAAACAATCAGATCTGTTTATTAGGTTGAATTGCTGGCTTAGTAACATGTTTAGAACAATAGCTTTGTGTGTAGAAAGACCTATAATAATTACCAAATTATATTTGACAAAATTACCTTACACATCTTCCTTTATTTGTTTTTAGATGCTAATACCTACAAGGCAATGTGTGATGGAACAYAAGACATGAAAATGCTCATAAACCCGTARACTGAAACATCTCAGCTAAGAATCACTAACATGGTGTACAAGGCTGTTTATGCAGTAGCTCATGCCATTCACAATGCAGTGTGTGAGGAAACTAATGATACCACTCAGTGTGACAAACACACAGGACTGGAGTCTAAACAGGTTATTGCAAATCAAGTATGTATTGATCTTTTGTAAAGACTAACAACATAGTTTACTTCTTCTTGTTATAGGTGTTATCTAAACTGAGAAAAGTCAACTTTTCGATAAATGGTTATCCCGTGTCATTTGATGTTAATGGAGATCCTGTGGCTTTTTATGAACTGGTCAACTGGCAGAAGAGTAAAACTGGAGGTACTGAGCTTGTGCAAGTAGGATTTTATGATGCATCACTGCCAAAAGGCCAGGAGTTCCAAATCAATAAAAATATAACCTGGGTGGAGGACAGAACACAAGTAAAAAGTCTAATGACAAACAATTACACTATGAACATAGAYTAAACTGCTTCATGACAACAATTCTCATTTTTATCTGACTTTATAACAGGTTCCAGTGTCAGTGTGCTCTGAGAGTTGTCCTCCAGGAACTCGTAAAGTGTTGCAGAAAGGAAAACCCATCTGCTGCTATGATTGTATACCATGTCCTGAAGGAGAGATCAGTAACATGACAGGTAACATCAGATGCTTTCTATTCATATTTACATGCATTTGAATGCTAATAACCCTTTTTGTTCTTGTGGGGTTTTTTTCTGTAGATTCTCCTGATTGTTTTCCATGTCTAAGTGAATTCTGGCCTAAAGTGGAAAGAAATGCTTGTTTRCCCAAACCTGTTGAGTTTCTGTCTTTTGATGAAGTCCTGGCAATCATCCTGGCTGCATTTTCTATTTTTGGAGCCTGTCTGTCCTTCATAACAGCAGCTATTTTCTTACGTCACAGAACAACTCCAGTTGTTAAAGCCAACAACTCTGAGCTGAGCTTCTTGCTGCTCTTCTCTCTGACTCTGTGTTTCTTATGTTCATTAAC
>NW_013953640.1:74185-75530 GCF_001266775.1 Austrofundulus limnaeus
GTTTGTGTGTGGTTGTGAGCATGCATGTACGTATATACAAGATTTTTCCAATGGAATATTTAATAGTGAGTGGAGAAAAAAACAAACAATTAAATAAAGTGGGAAATATGTCCATGAAGATTGAATAAATTATGTAATTAAAGATCATTGGCTGAGGGTGTCTTGCTTCTGATGAATGATCACCTGACCTTTAATAAGAGGAGGTTCATTATCTAGTAAAAACACTGTTAGACCCAAATAGAAACAGTTGGGTAATGGAGATCACATRTGTCTTTAATGGTCTGAAGTTAGCTGTAACTCTGTTTGCAATTACAATAGTTGTTTTCTTTGGTGGTTTTGTTAATTGTTTGACAAAAAAGATAGACACTTTTGTGGATCAGACTGGTGCTGAAGTCGGTGCTGAGGCTTCATCATTGAAATGTACCCTGCAGGGTACCCCTCGCTTACCTGCGTTCTCTATGGATGGTGATTTTGTTGTTGGAGGTGTTTTCTTTTTACACTACAAGGCACACACGGGGATTTATGACTACACCACAAAGCCTGAGCTTACAAGGTGTGCAGGGAGGTTAGTAAGATGCACAGGTGGTGATATTTTTTAAGAAATTGGTTTTATATATATATATATATATATATATATATATATATACTGTTAATCTGTACACTTAAATCCAATAAAGTTTTTATTGTTTTTTTTTACCCAGAAACATAAGAAAGGAATTTCATGTCTTGATTTACTGATAATTTGCTTTGTTAGTTTTTTATAGTCTAAATTGCAAATGTTCTTTAATTGTTTTGGTATTTATTTACTCCTTTATGTTTTCCTTTATTAATAGATTTTGATTTTTACAGCAGTTTCATTTATTCTATTTTCTGCAAACGTCAACACCAACCTGATTGTTTCTGTGCAGTCTCATAGCCCGAGAATTACGTTTTACACGTGCAATGATGTTTGCTATTGAGGAGATAAACAACAGCACAYAGCTGTTGCCAGGCATCAAACTTGGATATCAGATCTATGACGCCTGTTCTTCAGTGCCTGTGGCTGTTCATGTGGCGTTTCAACTATCAAACGGAGAAGACAAAGTGTTTTACAAAGACAGCAATTGTCCACAATCTGGTGTTGTGATGGCTGTTGTCGGAGACTCTGGATCAACACAGTCCATCAGCATGGCACGCATCTTTGGCTCATTTCATATTCCCCAAGTAAATTATAATTCTTTTGTTTGTTTTTTGCAAGAAAAGATATTAGCAAAAAATTTAGAAATAATTTTCTTTACTATTTATTGGTTACATTGTTTTGTTTTGTTTTTTCATAGGTGAGTCACTTTGCCACATGTTCCTGTCT
>NW_013953640.1:75631-77126 GCF_001266775.1 Austrofundulus limnaeus
GATCGAGGGAGATTAGTAGTGGTCTTGTATGTCTTCCATTTTCTGATTATCGCTCCCACAGTAGATTTCTTCATGACATTATTTGATACAGATTAAGTCAGGGACAGCTTCTACTGTCCACAGATGGATGTGGGTGCGGGTGAATCAGTTCAGAGTTCATCCTCCTCCCGATTACTGCAACTCAGCAAATCTGCTCAGATGGAAACATGTGACATTATAAAAGACCAAAATTAAGCAATGATTAAACTCTCAAAATAAGGAAGTTAACCCAAGCTCTCACTGCCAAGTATTCTGAATGATGAAAATAAACACCACCTCAACTTTGTTCTATCACATTGTTTTGTTTTGTTTTTTCATAGGTGAGTCACTTTGCCACATGTTCCTGTCTGTCAGATAAGCAACAGTTTCCAACTTTTTTCAGAACAATTCCCAGTGATCAGTTCCAGGCTGATGCTCTGGCCAAGTTTGTGAAACACTTTGGRTGGACTTGGATTGGTGCTGTTCGCTCAGACTCAGAATATGGAAATTATGGCATGGCTTCTTTTCTTGATGCAGCACAGAGAGAGGGGATCTGTGTGGAGTACTCTGAATCATTTTCTTGGAKCGATCCACTTAGCAAAATTCAGAAATTAGCTGCTGTTATTCGAAGGTAACTCTTATTTGATAGTAATGACATGAACTTAAATAAAAGTAAGAAATTTTTACTCAAAAAAAGAGAAAAGTTTAATTTACTTTTTTGTAAAGTTGTTTGAATCACATTTTCTTTGTCATTACTGGCTGTAAATACATATATAAACATGCAAATTGGCATTATAAGTTGAATATTTTCAAAATGTGGTCAAGCTTAAAAAGATGTATTAACTCTTTTGACATGTCTCTTTAGGTCAACTGCAATTGTTATAGTGGCATTTATACACTCTGGTGATTTGAGGGTCCTATTTGAAGAGCTGGCTCATGAGCCTCCACCACCTCGTCAGTGGATAGGAAGTGAGGGATGGATCACTGATCCACATTTGATGAAGTTCAGTTTCTGTGCAGGAGCCATTGGAGTTGCCATTCAACAATCTGTCATCCCAGGTCTGAGAGACTTCCTGCTGGATCTCTCTCCCACTGATGTAGCTGCCTCCTCAGTTCTTACAGAGTTCTGGGAGGACGCATTCAACTGCAGCTTGATGCAAAGTAAAACTATAATTTTTTTTATACCCACAGCAATGATTTTATTGTTTTGTTCTGGTCATTTTCTATCAAATCTCTGCACAKAACTCAAAAGCGTTATTCTGTTTTCAGATACTGGTGTACAAAATTTGTGTGATGGAAAGGAAGATWTAAAAACTCTCAAAAACCCGTACACTGAAACATCCCAATTAAGAATCACTAACATGGTGTACAAGGCTGTTTATGCAGTAGCTTATGCCATTCACAATGCAGTGTGTGAGGAAACAAATCTCACAACGTGTGACAAACACTACAAATTAAAGTCCAAACAGGTCAGTTC
>NW_013953640.1:77466-78962 GCF_001266775.1 Austrofundulus limnaeus
GACTGTATTTTTATTTTATTAATATAAACTAGCTAACCAGGCAACCACAATACTAACCGTTTCCTGGAGTATCTTAAAGTATTTCATGGTGAACCATATTTTGTTTTTCAATATCTGTTTTTAAAACTAAAAATAAATGACAAGAAAGTACATGGACCATTTTTGTTTGATCAAATTTCTTCACTTGTGCCTTTTAAATGAATGCAAACTGAATATGAGTGCTACATCCACAGACAATTGTGTCCTTTTTGTTGATTTTTAAGGTTTGGTCCAAAATGAAATCAGTCAACTTTTCCCAAAATGGGTATCCTGTGTCATTTGATGGTAATGGGGATCCTGTGGCTTTTTATGAGCTTATAAACTGGCAGAAGAGTGAGAGTGGAGTTATTGAGCTGGTAACAGTAGGATATTATGATGCTTCACTGCCAAAAGGCAAGGAATTTCATATAAACAGGGACATAACCTGGGTGGATGGTGGTACCAAAGTAAAGAATWTTTTATTCAGCAAAGGTTAAATAAATGACTGGATAAAAACTACCAGAGTAATAAGTTTCTGTATCTCTGTTAAAGGTAACAGTGTCAGTGTGCTCTGAGAGTTGTCGTCCAGGAACTCATAAAGTGTTGCAGAAAGGAAAACCCATCTGCTGCTATGATTGTATACCATGTCCTGAAGGAGAGATCAGTAACACAACAGGTAACATGTTTTACATACATTTCTGTATTATTAAAACTTGAGTGTTAACAACGGTCTCTGATATACTTTTTCAGATTCTTCTGATTGCTTCCCATGTCCAACAGAATTTTGGCCCAATACTGACAGAGAGACTTGTTTAGCCAAACCTGTTGAGTTTCTGTCCTTTGATGAAGTCCTGGCAATCATCCTGGCTACAATWTCTGTAATTGGAGCCTGTCTGTCCWTCATAACAGCAGCTATCTTCTTTTGTCACAGATCAACTCCAATTGTTAAAGCCAACAACTCTGAGCTGAGCTTCTTGTTGCTCTTCTCTCTGACTCTGTGTTTCTTATGTTCATTAACTTTCATTGGAGCTCCCTCTGAGTGGTCCTGCATGCTGAGACACACAGCGTTTGGTATCACCTTTGTTCTTTGTATCTCCTGTGTTCTTGGCAAAACTGTWGTGGTTTTAATGGCCTTTAAAGCTACACTTCCAGGTAGTAATGTTTTGAAATGGTTTGGGCCTCCACAACAAAGAATGACTGTAGTGTTCTTCACATTTTTTCAAGTATTAATTTGTACTGTTTGGCTGGTTCTCAGCCCCCCTTTCCCAAAGAAAAACCTGAGCACGTACAAGGAGAAGATCATCCTGGAATGTGCATTAGGCTCTGCTGTTGGCTTCTGGGCTGTGCTCGGCTACATTGGCCTGCTGGCTGTTTTTTGCTTTGTGTTAGCTGTTCTAGCTCGGAAACTACCTGATAATTTTAATGAAGCCAAGCTGATAACCTTCAGCATGCTGATATTCTGTGCAGTGTGGATCACC
>NW_013953640.1:79962-81534 GCF_001266775.1 Austrofundulus limnaeus
GTCTAATGCAATGCCATTCTGATAAACCATTAAAGATGTTGCTGCTAATTGCTCATGTGCACTCTGGAAGGCATCCTTGGTCAAATGATTAAGTCTCTGCAAAGAAAAATAAATAAAATTAAGACGATCCACGTTTTTATTAAGGGTAACCCAAATGCTTTCAAAACCAGCTGCCACCTGATCGATCAATTTAAACTCAGTAGGAACCCCCCTTGGCACTCCAATTGCATCAATGTACACTGGACTGTTTGCATATATATCAAACTCACGTTTAACCCGGTTCAAGTTAACAACCTGCTTATACAAGAGAGCCCGATATTCCTGCAGTTCATCAATTGTGATATTTACAAACCTGACCGGCGAGACCAGGGACACTTCCACACACAGCCCACTCCAACCTGCTGGCAACACCTTTAACAAACGATTAATACCACAGTACCAAAATACATCTGCCCTAGACACATTTAACATTGTTGCATTCTCCCACAAGGATACATCAATCACCTGTTTGGACCAGGTCACATTCAGCCATCCAACATCCACGCTTCTCTGCCYCCCCTTCTGGCCAAACAAGTGAACCTGCCCTCCACCGCCTTGAAGACAGGAGGAACATCTGTTCTTGAAGACATAGGAAAGAAAAGTTCTCAATATTCATACTGAACTGATGGGTTTTCAGTAATATGTAATTGCAACACACAGAAAAAAGTTGATGCATTACTCAGAGGTGATGGGACCGTTAATAATGCTGGCCGTGCCTCTGCACAAACCACGCAATTTGACAATTTTGCTTAACTGGCAGCATTTATGACAAACTTCAACCAATAATTAGTCTCCGCAACTCCAGTATCCACAACAAGTTCTTTACTAGATCCCACATCAACTTTTAGCTCCAAGTTGCTAAGCTGCACCACATGAATATAGATTTTACCCACTGGATCTCATCCTCTCACCGACAGCCCCATCATCAGAAATCCAATGTCTGACACCTGTGGATTTCTCAAAGTCAGAAACATAGGGTTACAAATAGAACCATTAACACACAGGCCCCCTTTAATGTGGTCTCTCCTAATTTCTAGTCGGTCTTGAAAAGGAATTTTTCCCCATCCTCCTAACTGATAACCACACCCAAAGTCCTCGTTCAAATAAGGCATTATTTCAGTTGTACAGACGTATACTCTTGCTGATTGGTAAACCCCCTTTTCTGATCCACAGTCAATGACGGAGCACAGATCAAAGAAAATGGAAGCAGTTTGCCCCTCCACAAAAGTAAATTTATAAGCCTCATAATGTACATCTGCTCGTTTCCCTCTGCCTTTCAAAAATTCCAGCAGCACCTTGTTTGAGACATGCGTTTTTTCAAACACAAAATCATCGTACGATAGCAGATCATTCARGTTGACAGGGATCAGGCCAGTCAGGTTAGTTGTCAGGTTAGTGTGCATTGCATCATCATTTTCTGTGTTTTGTATCCCACATGTTGATTCAAAACAACAAATAAACAAATAAAAGAAAAACAGATATTTTTCCCCTGAAACCATTATCAATCTCATATGATGGCTTTCAATATATATA
>NW_013953640.1:82534-86595 GCF_001266775.1 Austrofundulus limnaeus
GCTTTCTCCGTGCCTGTCGGCACCGCTTCAATCCATCCACTGAACGTGTCAACACAAACGAGCATAAATCTCTTACCCTGAACCCTGTTGGCAGCTCCCATGTCTGTGAAATCAATACACACTTCTTTCCATGGAGCCGCAGGAACCGGGAATGCACCGAGACCAACCTTCAGTACCCGCTTCGGGTTGTGTCTGGAACAGGTTTCACACATCTGAACAAAATACTTTGAAATTGCTCTGATATTAGGATGTCACCAAACCTGAGTGATCATGTCAATCATTTTAGCACTGGAACCATGCCACCTACTGTGAGCCTCCTGACACAACAGGTTCACCAGAATTTCTGGAGCCAAAACATTTCCCTCATGGTTTCTSTAGATGCCCTCAGCATCCTGTCTGGCCCCTCTGTCTTGCCACAGTTGTTTCTCTGAAACACTGTCATCATGTGAGAAGACACATTCACTCCCTCCYCCGTGAAATGAATATGTGGTCTGTCCAGCAATCTCTTCACACTTTCTGACTTGTTCAGTGAAAATGTAAATGCCTGGGAGTCTATGAACGCGTTTACATCATGCAAAGTATGAACAATCACCTGATTTGCCATGGTTATGTGGGATGTTTTTACTACAGCTTTCATGATGGCTGCGACATGTCTAACACAAGATGGGTGACCTCTTTCAGTGTGATCCAGTTTTGAACTGTAATACATCAAGATCCTCCTGTTCTTTTCCAATCCTTTCTGATACAGAACTGCATTCACAAATTCTGTCTGTTCTCTTACATCTAAATGAAATAGCTGTGAATAATCAGGTTTCTGCAACCCACATGCTCCAGCCAAACTCTGCTTCACCTGAACAAAAGCGCTGTCTCCTTCCTCTGTCCACTTTAAAGGAGCTGAGTACTTCCTGTAACCTGCTGCTGAAGTCAAGTCTCTCAGTGGAGCCACTTTACTGCTGAACTCTGGAACAAAAGATCTACTGTAATTCACCAACCCCAAAAATTTCATCATATCTCTGACTGTTTTAGGCTTCGAATAACTGAGAATAGAAGACTTCTATTTTTCTGTCATTTGAAATCCTTCACCTGACACTACTCCCCCCAAGAAGGTGACACTTTCACGACCAATTTGCAGCTTTTGTCTGGAAACTTTAAAACCACAACTCGCCAGATGRCTTAGAACCATGTCTGTCACTTTTAATATGCTGTCACAACTCTCTTCTGCAATCAAAATGTCATCCACATATATCAATAACAGTGTCGTTGGAAACAGAGTTAGTTCCTGCAGTTTTTGTCTCAGAATGTGGTTAAATATAGATGGTGGATCTACAAACCCCTGTGGTAGTCTCATGAACTGATATTGTTGTGATTTGAATGTAAATGCAAAAATGCTCTMACTCTCAATGTGCAGTGGTACTGAAAAATATGCATTGCTCAAATCTATGCAGCTGAAAAACCTATGTTCAGGTTTTATTGCATTTAACATTACAAAAGGATTTGGTGTTTCGTAACATGTAGCTTCCACTACTTTATTTATTGGTCTCAACTCCTGCACGAGACGATATTCAATCTTGTTTGCTTTTGGCACTGGACAGATGGCCGTATTCCATGGAGACGAAGTTGGTACCAAGACGCCATTTTCTATCAACCCCCTGATAGTTTTTTCACACCCTCTAACCTGTTCAGCCCTCAAACGATACTGTGGATGATAAATAGGTACCGTATCTGGCTTCAAAACTATTTTGACAGGGTCCACGTCCAGCATCCCCACATCTGTGTTGTTTTTGCCCATAATGTCAAAGATAACTACTCTAACATTTTTTGCTGCTTCTGGATGGTCCAGATTCTCTTTCTCATGTGTCCTAACCACCCATTTTTTTCTCAGGAATAAGAGATGTGACTGAAGTGTGTTTTATTCTGTAAATGTCTGTTGAATGTGAATAACGCAAATCTGTGTTAATGTCCACCCAGTCATCCAGCATGAGGCAAGATTTGATTAAAGGTCCCAATGACTTTCCCTCACAGCCTGCCACCACTTTCAAAGCGACATGAGGTGCAGAACCAGAACCCAACACATACAGCTTTTTCAGTGGTGATGACAGCTTCAATTCAGTTGCAACGCCATCTGGTGCCACAAAAATGTCCCCCAGCTCCACCAGCGGGTTTTCACCAGTGTCATCACAATGTCTCTGAAGTTCAGTCCACAAAATGATCATCTGTCAGGGCACAGTTCATACTGCAATGCAGAGCATCAGCAGGCGTGTCATAATGTCTGAGAGAGCTTATCCATGGACCCCAGCTGGACATTGTTGTCCACAATGGCATGGCTTTACATTCAGGAATCAATCCCTACCATATAATCATGTGCTTTTTCTCCGGTGCCTCTTCAGATGCCCCCAGCAATATCTGAGCTAATGTGTTCCTGACTGTAGAACACACCTGCACTTGTCCATCTGGGAATGAGATTTCAATCTGGTCTGGGCACAGCAGCAGACCCACATTCTGCTCACACAGGATATCTCTCCCCAGGAGATTGACTGGACAGTTTGTTGAGACCAGAAACCTGTGGTAAAAATGGAGATTGTTCCACCGGCAGGACACAAACAGACAAAGGCCACTCTTCAGATTTTCCAGAAAAGCCAGCAACTCGGACCGCAATATCAGATAATGGCAGTGGCTTATTAACCGAACTGTATTTTGCTCCAGTATGCACAAGACATACCACCTCCCGACCGCAGACTGTAAGTTTTGTCGTAGGGTCAAGATTCTTGTGGGCCCCCATCGCTGGCTCTTGGCACCCCTATTGCATCTGAAAACCACCCCTCTGTGCTGCCCCCAGGACTGCTGACCCATATGTGTTGTCGGTGCTTTTTGTGGAAATGGTGGTAATGGATAATATTGAGGTGCAAATGCTGGACCTGCCCCCTGCTGTATTGGCACCCCAAACTTTCTTGGGCATTCATTAGCCCAGTGACCCATCAATCCACATAAGAAACACGCGTCTGGTTTGTAACCCTTTTTGAAAAATCTACCTCTACGACCCACTCTCGTGCCCCTACCTCTGACAGGTGGGTAATGGCGACGATGATAATTTTGAGGCTGATTATTGTTTGCCCCCCCTGCTCCCTACATCAACATGTCCTGCTGCGGCCCTGCCTYGGGCATTTCCACTAATTGAGGCATCTGAACTGCACTTTTTTCACTTTTTCTCTTAGATCCTTTAGTTTAGCTTTAGCCAACTGCGCCTCCAAGGATTTCATTTCTTGTTGCTCAGCCTGTTTGTCCTTTACCTGTTTGTCAATAAATTGGACCAAATGATKACTCCATAAGTCATAATCTAACCTGTCTAACCCCACAACACACTCCAGCTGTTTTCTGACCTGATCAGTCTGGGACTTTAACACTGCTGACTTGAACATCACCCAGCTAGGCCTATCATAAACTGGATCCACACCAATTTTAGACCCCCATAATTCTCTGACCCTTGCCAGATAAACTGACACTCTTTCTCCCTCTAGTGGTGAAATGTTGTTCAACTCTACCGACTCCATGTTAACTGGAAACCTCTCTCTGATCCTAGGCCATAATGTATACAACCACCTTTCTAAAGGTGTGTCATCTGGAACACCAAATMAAGCAACAGATCCTTCTAGCTCAGTTGGCGCACCCCAGCTTGTGCACGCACAATACACATGTCTGAAATCACCCATCGTCGGAACCATACCAGAACACGCCTCTAAAAAGGCCTTAATCCACAATAACCCCCCCAGCACTCAAATCAGGTAATTTTTGTTTAATTAGCTATGTGTCCTGTATAGAAAATGYTTTGTAAGTGACAATGTTATGACCTGCCTCATTTGATGAAGCAACAAGTGGAAACATTACCATCCATGGCTTCTGATCCATACAAGAATGAATATTTGTCCTAACCTGCCTGTCATCTCTTTGATGTGGCCACTGTGTTTGTCTGTTTTGCTGTGACCTATTACCCTGCATTGTTGAATCTGGTCTCATAACATGCGTCTGCCCATCTCCCTGCAAGCCTGCTCTAGATGGTGGTGGCC
>NW_013953641.1:0-7086 GCF_001266775.1 Austrofundulus limnaeus
TGGGTGTACCTCAGTCTGAACTGTGGTACTTGTAGACCTGGTTCTACGTCGGTCTGAACTGTGGTACTTGTAGACCTGGGTGTACCTCAGTCTGAACTGTGGTACTTGTAGACCTGGTTCTACATCGGTCTGAACTGTGGTACTTGTAGACCTGGTTGTACCTCNTCTGTCAGTGTCTGTCAGTGTCTCTGTCAGTGTCTGTCAGTGTCTCTGTCAGTGTCTCTGTCAGTGTCTGTCAGTGTCTCTGTCAGTGTCTGTCAGTGTCTCTGTCAGTGTCTCTGTCAGTGTCTGTCAGTGTCTCTGTCAGTGTCTCTGTCAGTGTCTGTCAGTGTCTCTGTCAGTGTCTCTGTCAGTGTCTGTCAGTGTCTCTGTCAGTGTCTCTGTCAGTGTCTCTGTCAGTGTCTGTCAGTCTCTGTCAGTGTCTCTGTCAGTGTCTGTCAGTCTCTGTCAGTGTGTCTGTCAGTGTCTGTCAGTGTCTGTCAGTGTCTGTCAGTGTCTCTGTCAGTGTCTCTGTCAGTGTCTCTGTCAGTGTCTGTCAGTGTCTGTCAGTGTCTGTCAGTGTCTGTCAGTGTCTGTCAGTGTCTGTCAGTGTCTGTCAGTGTCTCTGTCAGTGTCTCTGTCAGTGTCTCTGTCAGTGTCTGTCAGTGTCTCTGTCAGTGTCTCTGTCAGTGTCTGTCAGTGTCTGTCAGTGTCTGTCAGTGTCTGTTAGTGTCTGTCAGTGTCTCTGTCGGTGTCTGTCAGTGTCTGTCAGTGTCTCTGTCAGTGTCTCTGTCAGTGTCTCTGTTAGTGTCGCTTTCACTTTTCAATAGACCAAATATCTGCCTCCTCCGATCAGCAGAAATCCAGTTATCATAAATCCAAATAGATACAAATCTTCCACATCTTCACTGGAATGTGGTGTGAGACACATCAGGTTCCAGCCCCAAGAACCACTAGCACGACCAGCAGCAACCATTCCACTGGGACAGCTTTGTTCCCCTTATACCAGTTGTAATGTGGAAAAATGTAGTATCAATTGTGTTCAGAGACCAGTTGACCAAATCCATAGTTCATTTTTGTTTCAGATGACTGAGATTGGTTAGGGATCAAGTGAAAAGGCAAAAGCAGTTCTTGTTTAAAATTCTGAATGAGAGATTTAAAGCAGAAATTCTGTTTTTGTGTCTGCAGCTCGTCTCAATCAGGTCTCTGCTCTCAGGCTCTTGATGCTTTTGGTAAAATCTAAAAAATAATGCAGATTTTTGACCTTAAAACTTCTGAACTCTGGTTCATTTATTCCTTGTTTTTCTGTTTGCAGTGAAAGCCTGTAAAATGTTTGTGACTAAAGAAATGTTGCTGCTGAGCATCTCTATTGGATACACAGGTGAGTGTACAACAATTCTGTTGGGACAAACTCCACCCACACACAAAGCTACACCAATCACTGTTGGGACAAACTCCACCCACACACAAAGCTACACCAATCACTGTTGGGACAAACTCCACCCTCACAACAAGAACCTTCCCCTCTGTACTGCAGAGACCCCTCCTTGGGTGGATGATGAATTGTTTCTTGTGCAGCAGCAACAATGGGAGCTGATTTCAGCCATTCAAATGGAGCATGTGGAGACCTTAAGGGACAGTCATTTTGACCACTAGTATCTGTGATCTTGGTCTTGATGATGATGATGAGGGTAGGAATATAGACCGACCAGTAAACAGAGCTTCTCCTGACAGCTCAGCTCCCTCTGAACCACAACAGACTGGTACAGAGTCCACAACCCAGCAGAAGCTGCACTGATCTGTCTGTCAATATCATGCTCCATTCTTCCATCACTGTGAACAAAACTCCAAGATACCTGAGAACCTCAACCCTAATCTGGAAAGAGCAATCCACCCTTTCCTGACTGAGGACCATGGCCTCAGATTTGGAGGTTCTTATCCTCGTGAACCGCTCCAGTGAGAGCTGAAGATCACGAGGACACCATCAGGACTACATCATCTGCAAACAGCAGAGATGGAATCCTGAGACAACCACACCAGACTCCCACCTGGCCCTGGCTGCACCTAGAGATTCTGTCAGAAATGTGAACAAAGCCTTGTATAAGAACTGAATGTCTCGTAACAACAAACCCACAGTCCCATTGTCACGGAGCACCCCCCACAGTTTACCTCATGTTCAAACAGCTTGTCCCAGTCCACAGAACACATGTAGACTGGTTGGATGTGTTTTCAGATCTGCTTTCAGATTGGTTAGTTTGCTAGTCTGGTTTCAAATGTAAATGTTGGATCAGTTATGTCTGTTTTTTCTAGATTTTTGAAAGTAGGGTTTGATGTGGTCTTGGTACTAAACTGGTTTTGAAGAACTTATCTTCATGTTTTTGAACTGGTTTCAAACCTGGGGATGGGTTTAGGAGAACTAAATAAATTCTGTTAGATATAGAATCCTGATTTGACCTAAAACCTTGTTTCATCTCTGTAAATTCAGCTTAGCTGTGTCTCTGGCTCTGACAGGCCTGGAGCTCACCTTCTACAGCGGTGTGTACGGGACGTGTATCGGAGCCATGAACCTCTTTGGAACTGATGCAAGGAGTCTTATTGGGATCTCAGGTATTTGCATCGGTGCTGGTGAGATCTTAGGTGAGTCATTTATGATGCAGCTTGTTCTCTTTAAGTTCTGCAGAGAGAACCACATCCATCCAACAATTTCTGTCTGACATTTGACCAGGCGGGGGCATCTTTGGGATGCTGAATAAAAACAACCGTTTTGGCAGGAATCCAGTGGTTCTGCTGGGCCTCATCACCCACTTTGTGGCTTTTTTCCTCATTTTCCTCAACATTGCGAGTGATGCTCCACTGGCCCCTGAAGAAGGAACAGATCTTCGGGCTTTTATCAACCCCAGGTAAAAAGAAACTTGGTTCATGTTGGCTTTTAACCATTCATTTATTGCAAATTTTGACTTTATTGTGCTGTTGTAAAAACATTTTCTAAATATAAAGAAGTTGAACAGTGAAGAAACTAAAATCCCTGTTAGGTGTTTGTGTAATAAAGGCTTGTGTAAATAAGAAAATAAAAGACTTTGTTCTATTATAGAAAACTCTGTGGAACTACAGGTGTTATTTGTTAAAGAAGAAGAAGCTGCTCTGTAGAGTGTTGATGGGCTCTGTGGGTCAACATGTGCAGCATCACAAATATTTATAGATAAGTCGATATATGCTTTTAAATCCTTCTTTTTCACATTTAAATCCAGTTGGGGTGTATGTTACGAACACACAAATACACACACCCAGTGGGTCAGTCTCCCTCCCTCCCCAGCTGCTCTCCTCCGGTCATTTCCTGAACTTGCAGCGATCATTTTAAAGCAAATCGATCAGCTGTTCATTATGAGATGACTTGGAAACAGACCCAGCAGCAGAACAACTTTATACTTTTGAAATTATTAACACATTTAAATGTCCACTATAATTAAAGAAGTGATGTTTCCGTTCATCGCTTCATATAATCCATAATTAACCATTGCACTGCTGGGAAGAAGAGAGACACGTTTCTTACTGCACATGCCTAACCAGGAAATCTGTCATCAGTCTGAGCTCTATGTTCTCTGTAGACCTGGTTCTACATCAGTCTGAGCCATATGGTAACTGTAGACCTGGTTCTACATCGATCTGTGCTTTATGGAACCTGTAGACCTGGTTCTATATCAATCTGAGCTCGGTGAATGCTGTGTGACGGTTTGTGGGATTTATGATTTTATTGCTGTTTAATTTAGATAATTGAAAGTGGTGCTAGTCAGGTCTCCCTCCTGACATACAGGTCTGAACTGTGGTACCTGTAGACCTGGTTGTACCTCAGTCTGAACTGTGGTACCTGTAGACCTGGTTGTACCTCAGTCTGAACTGTGGTACCTGTAGACCTGGTTGTATCTCAGTCTGAACTGTGGTACTTGTAGACCTGGGTGTACACCTTGTTACCTTTCTAAAGTGGTTGTTGTTTTAGATTAGTTGTGTACAGGTGTGCTGATGAACTTGTTTTGTGTTTGTGTCTCAGTGTCGGTGTGGCRTTGCTCTGCAGCTTCCTGCTGGGTCTGGGAGATAGCTGCTTCAACACTCAGCTCCTCAGCATCATTGGCTTCCTGTTCCGGGACAACAGCGCTCCTGCCTTTGCTGTTTTCAAATTCATCCAGGTGACAGCRTCAGGAGGAGGTTGTAAATTCTGTAGATCTCCTGTGCTTTTCTGAGTTTGATTGACATGTTGTTGTGTCTTCTTCAGTCCATCATGGCTGCCGTGGCCTTCTTCTACAGTAACTACCTGCTGCTTCACTGGCAGCTGCTCATCCTCATCATCGTCGGGTTTCTGGGCTCCATCTCCTTCTTTGCAGCCGAGCTAATTGCAGAGGCCAAGAGGCAGGACTCAGATTATGGAAGCATCTAAAAAAGGATGAGAGGAGCACAGATGGACTGCATCGACCTTTCCCAGCTGGAGGATCTCAGTGGGGTTTAGATGTGAGACTCTGATTCTGTGGTTTCCTTCCAGCTGCTTGGTGCACTTCTCGTCTCGACCTGAGTTTTCATTTTTCTCATAGAGCTGTTTTCATGTGAGCTCTGGTTCAGTTGCACTCCAAGCCTCTTCATCTTCATCAGCCAATCATCTCTATAAAACCCTTTGATTGATTGGTGGAGTTCTTCAGTGCAGCACTTTTAATTTAAAATACCTCTGATCTTCTCAGGCTGTGTGGAACAATACAACCAGTTMAAGACCAACTATTGGGTGTTTTTGAAATATTCATAATAAATTGAGCATTTAGACAGACCCATTTAAAGTCTTGATCCAAAGCAGCCAGTTTTTGTGCCAAAGAGTTTTTGTTGTCATTAAGAATAATTTAAAAAGCCATCAGGGTTCTGCTCTGGGTAATGACTGTCTCATTGTCTGACTGGACAAAAGGCAAGAGACGACTGGGTGACAGATGACCAGACGACAGACCATGGAGGACTGAAACTATTAGAAAATAAAAGCAAAAATATATGAAAGTCCATTAAATAAATACAGTAAGTATTTATGGTCAAAATGYACCAATTAATTTCACAAAAGAGAATTTTACATCATGTTTTATTCATTATTCAACCTTCATCTTTATTTTTCCAGCTTAGCAAATGATATACTGTGGCACAATTTAAATGTGACTGTTTTTAAAAATATATATATTTTTGTTTTTCCTTTTACTTGTTCATGCATTTTAAATGTCTTAAAGGCACAGGCTAGGCTAGGCTAGGCTAAGTGTTTTTTCTCCCTGCATTTGTTTGTTTTTTGTTGAAATCAAGACTTGTGGGGACAAAAGTAAGAAAAGTATTTAAGATGCAAATGCGGTACAATTAAAGAGAAAAACAAAATATATAGAAATATTTTTTAAAATTTAAAATAGTTGCTAAAATATATGATTTGGAACTAAGCTGGAAAAATAAAGATTGTCAGTAAAATATAAAACATGAGGTAAAGTTGTACTGTTTAAAATTTAATTGGTGCTTTTTAAGTGTATTTATTTATTTCATCCTCATCATCAAACTTTATTTATAAAGCGTAATAACATCAGCCACAGCTGAAACAAAGGGCTGAACACATGAAGTAAAAACTCAATACAAAAACACAATAAAACCACAGTTAAATTAGTAAAATCAGCACCAATACAGTAAAAGTTGAGTAAAATCAAATCCCAGTTAGGCTGAAGGCCAGTGAGAAAAAATAAGTTTTTAGGTGAGTTTTAAAAATGGACAGTGAACGGGTGATGTGCTCTCTTCTACATGTTCCTGTTAAAAGACGGGCAGCTGCACATGTGTGAGGGATGACTGGTTTAATCCAGAGCACAGTGACTTACAGTAATCCAGTCGAGATGAAATAAAAGCATGGACTACTGCTTCAAACTGTTGCCTTGAAAGAATAGATTTTATCTTTGCTATTTTTCTCAGGTGATAAAACTAGACTTAACTGTAGCCCATCTTAAAACCAAGGTTTGTAGCTGTGGGCTTGACATACATTGTCAAGGGGTCTAAATAAACTGGAGGGCTCGGGCATGCTCCACTAGGTCCAAAAACAAGTATCTTTGTCCTTTTTTTCTTTAAAATGCAAGAACTTTCGGGCCATCCAAGCTTTAAGATCAATGAGACATGCTAAAAAGGTTTAATGGACCAAGCCTCAACTCACCTTAGAGGTACATAGATTTGGTAGTCGTCAGCGTAGCAATGAAATGAATCTCTTTAATGAATACAAGAGATGCTGTGATTTCTAAAATCTGAACCTAAAGGCAAGAGGTACAGAGAAAAAAGCAAAGGATCGAAAATTGAGCCCTGGGGAACCCCACATGACAGAGGAGCAGAAAAGGATTCAAAGCCTGCATTTTTTACTGAAAATGTTCTATTTATTGCTTGATTTATATGTTTCTGCTTTTATTTCTAATTGTGTCAGTTTCAGTCCTTCATAAGAGACGAGAGACAAGCAGGCGAAGTCTCAGGACAGTCACTTTTCTGTATGGGATTTAAAATCTGTATTTCAACCTTTCCCACTGTACACAGGGTTGGATTAGGGATAAGATTAGAGAGAATCCTGAGAATGACAGCATGATGGCTCAGTGGTTAGCACTGACGCCCCACAGCAAGAAGGTCCTGGGTTCGATCCCCGGTTTGGACCTGGGGTCTTTGTGTGGAGTTTGCCGAGGACAACATGCTTGTTTGGGTTTTCTCCGGGTACTTCGGTTTCCCCCACCCCCAAAACATGTACAATAGGTACAATAGGTGCCTTCAGGCCCAGGCCTCCCTTGAAAAAGAGATCTGAGATCTCAATGAGACTTGCCTGGTTAAATAACGGTAAATAAAATAAATAAATGAACTAATTTTTGAAGCAAGTGGTTTTACATCAGGTTCCGAACCAGACCTGCTCTGGAGGATGTCCTGATGCATCTCAGTAATCCAGGTACAAAATCAAAAAGAAAAAATAGTATAGGTCTTCTGGACGGGTTCTTCTCTAATGAAACGTTTCGTCTCTCCTCCAAGAGACTTCTTCAGTCACATGGAGGCAGGGCTTAAAAGCCTGAATTTAGCCTGAAACTCTCAGACTGAAGA
>NW_013953641.1:7499-9803 GCF_001266775.1 Austrofundulus limnaeus
TCTTCAGTCTGAGAGTTTCAGGCTAAATTCAGGCTTTTAAGCCCTGCCTCCATGTGACTTAAAAGTCTCTTGGAGGAGAGACGAAACCTTTCATTAGAGAAGAACCCGTCCAGAAGACCTATACTATTTTTTTCTTTTTGCTCTGGAGGAGAAAAGTGCTCACTGGAATGGTTTCCTGAAACAAATAAAGTTTATTCTTCTAAAAACAAAACATGATTGTTTCAGCAAGATAAACTCTTATCTCAGACAAAAAGTTTTTTTTTCTTAGAAATAAAAGATCCACGCACCAAGACAAAAGATCTTTGGCACATTCTACAACCTCTACAACCTCTACAGCTGTGATTAATGAAACATTCAATGAAAGTTACTGAACTCACAACAACCATTTCTCCCAGAGTTGAAACAAACTGCACTGTTGGACCTTTAGATGAAATCAAGCTTAGTCTGAAATTAAAGCATCACAAAGATCAATCCAGGCCTGAAAACATGTCAGATGGTTCAGTTTCAGGTTTGTGAAACAGCAAGAAGTGATTTTTCTCTTGGTTTTTAAACGTTTCTGTTTATTTATTGCTTGTTTGGGTCTTTGACACCACAGGCCTATTGCACCAATCCAGGATAAGGGATTAACCCAGGATTTAGTTGTAAACCTGAATTAATTAAGCCTTGAATCAGTTCCATGACAGAGGAAGCTCTTATGTTTCTGTGTAACAAGTGATCTGAAACTAACCTGATCAGGTTTAAAGTGAAGATTATTTAATCTTCTACAGTAGAGTCATTTTACTGCAGTAAACTGTTCCTCTAACCAAGTTTTACTGTCTGATATCAGATAAAAACTGTTTTGATCTTGTTTTTAGACCCATATACTAAACAAGATCAGAATATGTTGGATTACTAATCTTGTTAATCTGAAAAGTTCTTTATTTCAACAAGTCTTACCAAGTGCAACTGCAGATTATTAATTACTGTTCATTAGAAAAGATTCAGAGTATAATCTAGTATTTTAAACTTATTTTTAGAAGCCTAATGTTTGCAGTGTGGGATCAGAAATCAGTGTTTCTGACAGTTACTACATTTATTCTGTTTTTACATTAAAATATTACAGAGGAAATATATTGATTTAATTTATTTATCAGATTATCTGTGAAAAAGCTTCACCTTTACACTAGTGTCAGAGCCTGACATGTCATTATTCCAAGTTCCCCCTTCTGCTGCTGCACCCCCCGAACTGTCTGGAGCCCCCCCATCAGCGCTCAGCTCTGCCAGACCTCCCCCCAATTATTGTCCCGTTTCATACAGCCATCATTTTAAGGCAAAGAGTTCAACTGTTTGAGTTCATTTAGTTAATCTCAGATAATTTGCAGACAGATTAAAGCAGTTTTTATTTCTGAAATGATGACAGCATCAGTCGGTGTTTCTCTTCAGATGAATCATAATTAACCATTAACCTGCTGGAGGAAGTCAGACTCACCTGTCTTACTGCACATGTCTGATCAGGTAATCTGTCATCCACCCAGTGGGTCCAGTAAACAAACTGTGAACGTGCATTAATCCCAGATTATTTACAGCTGGTTTGAATGAGCGCAGCTTGGTGTTTGAGCAACAGATTACAGCTGTTTACAGGTTGAAGGTTCAAGCTCAGCTTACAGCTCAGATCCTGGATTTATTAATCTGAATTTTGTGCAACAGGCCTCTGGAATGCTCCAATCTGGGATAGAAAGGGAAATCAACCATGAGCTGATTTTTATACTTGAATGTGTTAATGACACTCAAGATTTTATTTACTTGTTTTTTCATTGTCAATAAAACTTTATTTTGAACATTTGCTGTTTTATCTGCTTACACTTGAAGCTAAATGATGTGAACAGACTAGTAGCCTTCCTGAATAAAAAACACTTTTCTGCTGTTTATTTAGTGACAAACAAAAGTAGAACACATTCTGACAGTTTGTTGATATGTTCTACGTTCAGGTGAGAAACACCCACTTTACCATTAAAGATTAAAAATATGTTTAAAACCATTAATTCACATTTTGATGAAGTCAAGAACAGAATCTCTGTAAATGGCCTCACTACGAATAAAACCCAATAAACCCAAAGATTTATTCATGTGTACGAGGCTGAGTGATTGACAGTTGTTAGGCCACACCCCCTTCCTGTGGTGCTCATTCATTTTGTTCAAAAACCAAACTTTGTTCAAACCAATAAACTCCCTGTACCTCTGGACATGTCCAAACGACTATACCTACTGTCCCTCTGGACATGTCCAGAGGGACAGTAGGTATAGTCGTTTGGACATGTCCAGAGG
>NW_013953641.1:12104-14296 GCF_001266775.1 Austrofundulus limnaeus
GATACATCCAACGTTGTACTGAGTATATCTGGCAGCAGGTTTGTGTGTGTGTGTGTGTGTGTGTGTGTGTGTGTGTGTGTGTGTGTGTGTGTGTGTTACCTGCTGGGGACCATTGTTGATCATTCTCCTGGTTCACAGCCTGGTGAGGACCCACTGTTCCTTTGGGGACAAAAGCCTGGTCCCACTTTGAAAGAAATACTGATGATTGATCAGAGTTGGGCTTTAGACATGACCTGGACCTCAGGACACCTTAAGACCTGGTCCCCTCTGTGGACATGTCAGAATTTAAAGCACGTGTTGGGACACTGACCCTGACCAGGTCCAGTCAGAGGACAAAGTGAAAACACCAGGCGGGTCAGAACATCTTTTATTCAACATTTAAATAGAAACTGAAGAGATGAACACAAAGCTGGACAGAGAAATCCTTAGAAAAGACTGAGTGAGTTTCAGGCACAACGCCTCCATCTGACAGAACAAAACTCCAACAGGACCCAGACTGGACCCGTGTCAGACCAGTTGGTACCTAAAGAACCCAGTCAACCTGCAGAGGTCCTGCAGAGAAAATGGCTGCCCTCCTCAGGAAGTGCTCCGACGCTCAGCTGCATCAGTGAAGAAGATGAAGTTCGCCCCCCAGAGTCCAGAGGCGGGTCAGAACCACCAGAGGACAGTCAGTGGTTCCTTCCTGTTTAACAATCAAGCAGCATCTGAGTCCTCATTTGAATTAAGCTCCGCCCCCTCTCATCTGGGACTGTGGATGGCCGACACCACAGGTGTCTGGGAGCCGCTGGGCTGGGACACTGGGGGCCACATGGGGGTCTGTGGAAGCTGGTGGTGGTAAGTGTGGTGCAGGTGGGGGCCCGTGGGCGAGGACGGGGGCAGCCAGACCGGCTGGGGGCCAGGCGGTGAGGAGGCCCAGAAGGAGGCGAGTGGGGGGGAGCAGGCCACRGAGGCCTGGGAGGAGCCCCCGCCAGCCCCGGGGCCACAGTCTGAAGCTCTTAGCTTGGAGAACATGGTGATGGCATCGGGGAAGTTGGGCGGCGTGGCTGGAGTGTTTCTGGGGGTGCACATCTGGGGGGAGGGAGAAAACAGTCAGAGCTTCGTCAAGTTTCTGCAGATGTTTATTGTTTAAGAAAGTTTAACGTTCAGCCCTCACATCATTCAGGCCTTCCTGAGACGACTCTCAGCTACTACCACAACAAACCTGTCCAACCCAGGCTTAGAGGCTGCCATCTTCAATCACATTAATCACCTTCACCCATTCACTAAAATTCATCCAGTAGTTTGTATAATTTAACTCCAGGAACTAGACCGCACCATCAAAAAGCAGCTGCTCAGTCACTAAAATTATTTATCTCTTTTTTGTTTCTCTGGGACCAAAAGTCCTGCAGCCAATCAAAACCTGAGTGACTCTATGAAGCTTTTATTCTATTGGTTTAAAAGAAGACATTTCCTGTTTTGTCTCCTTTGTTGGTAAACATTGTTCCTTCCTGTGTCGTTGTACAGCAGCTGAGTYGGTTATGGAACAATCAGTACTTTTCCTGGTACAGGTACGACCTGCACKGAGAACCAGTTCTGTGACATTTTACCTGCAGACGAAGCAACACTGATGTTTCTGAAAACTAAACAAAATCACTTTTCCTTTAAATGCATTTGAAATAAAGTACAACTTTCTTTAAAACAGTTTTCAGATATAGTTCTGCTAAAACGATGAAGTAGGACGTCAAAGGTCAATTAGACAGATTTATTTTGTCTGATGTAAATAAAGGTTTGTTGGAAAAATGTTCTGTTTAGTTCAATGTTATTATGAATACACAAAGTTTTTGCTCTATTTTTTCTCACAGATTTTTGGTCATCCAGCACAGAAAAAGCTGAATCTCGCAGCAAAATATTTGGTAGGAAAATACAGGTGCTGGTCATAAAAAGAGAATATCATAAAAACTTGGATTTATTTCTGTAATTTCAAAAAGTGAAACTTGTATATTATATTCATTCATTACACAAAGACTGATGTTTCAAATGTTTATTTCTTCTAATTTTGATGATAATAACTGACAACTGATGAAAACCCCAAATTCAGTATCTCAGAAAACTACAAAATGGTGAAAAAGTTGAATATTGAAGACACCTGGTACCACACTCTAATCAGCTAATTAACTCAAAACACCTGCAAAGGCCTTTAAATGGTCTTTCAG
>NW_013953641.1:21343-22503 GCF_001266775.1 Austrofundulus limnaeus
GACATGAGTTTCAGCTGTCTCACAGACGTATGAAGACATGAGTTTCAGCTGTCTCACAGACGTATGAAGACATGAGTTTCAGCTGTCTCACAGACGTATGAAGACATGAGTTTCAGCTGTCTCACAGACATATGAAGACATGGGACACCTCAGTAATCCAGGTAGAAAAAAAAACTTCCTTGGTCCTCTGGATAGGTTCTTTAATGAAACGTTTCCTCTCTCCTCCAAGAGACTTCTTCAGTCTGAGGAGTTTCAGGTGAACTCAGCTTTATAAGAACTACCTCCACATGATGAACAAACAGGTTGGTCACATAAGAGGACCATCAGCCAAACAATAGATCATTAATTACCTTTAGCTACATATATCTTGCCAATTTATGATGAAATCACCCAGAATTATACTTACACTACGACCATCTATAGTTACAAGAAGTTTCTTAGATTCATTTTAAAATGTACAGTGTGAAGGTGTGTTATAAAGCACAGAAACTATCATTTTTTCTAATCAAGGTAGTTGTTACACAATTAGGAAATGTATTAAGATATTTTAAAGTATAAAAGAAAACCTCTAAAGACATGTCTCAAAAAGAAAAACAATTAAAAAACATCTCTGATCAACATTAAACTGTAAAAGTAGTTGTGTGGGTTTCAGTTTTGGGTCCAGGTTTAAGATCGGACCCAGTCAGCACAACATGGACTTACCAACTGGTGGTGATGACTTGGGATGTTAGCTTCCTGAAAAAATGAGCTGAGAGCCGTCTGCACAGAGAAAAAAAAGGTGAAGATTAAATTTTTCACCTCCTCATGCTGGATCAATTTCACTAAAACATCTGACCCAGAATCAGTGACAGTCTGTTACTTCACTGTCTTTATAAACATCAGGACATTGGAAAGACCTTGTATATAACCTATAGACCTACATCTACTCTACAGACCTATATCTAACATTTAAACTTATATCTACCCTAAAGACCTGTATCTAAAATATAAACCTATATATAACCTATAGACAAATATCTAACCTATAGACCCATATATAACATAGACCTATATCAAACCTACAAGCCCTGTCAAAAAGTCTGGAATCAGCAGTGTTGGATGAGCACTCATTCAGACATTTCATCCTGTAAAACAAACTCAGATCAAAAACATGAAACAAT
>NW_013953641.1:28863-32410 GCF_001266775.1 Austrofundulus limnaeus
TCATGGAGTTCCTCAGGGTTCAGTGCTTGGACCAGGTGCAATTCTAGAATTCTAGAATGATCTTGCCACCACCATGCTTCATTGTAGGGATGTTGTTCTCAGGGTGATGAGAGGTGGCAAATGTCCCTCAGACTGTGTTCAATTAAATTAAATTAAATTAAATTAAATTCATTTATATAGTGCCAAGTCACAAAATCCATTATCTCAGGGCACTGACTCAGTGTTGTCCTTGATGGGCTAAAGGTCTGAGTCCCTTTACACCAAGGTTACTGTTGTCCTCCCTACCTGTTCTGTGGGTTTAGGCAGGTTTACTGAGCAGGGGCAGACATAAGGACATTTTTCAGGTTGTCCAGTGGACAACTTGTTGACAAAACCTGGTTGTCTGCAAAACATTTTGGTTGTCCAAAATAATCTCAAGAAAAATGTAATTTAACAAGTATATTGTTGTGTAGACAAAGTTTCTTATAAATAACTGTTGTCAGTCAGCAGGTTGACAGGATCTGTGTGAATAAAACTTCCTCTTTCTCTTCTTTAAAACAGAGTTCAACATTCATAAACTTTTTCTGCTCACAGRTCAAACATTTTCACTTAAACAGGAGTATCCTGTGTACATGACCTTATTAAAAGTTACAGTTTGGTGTTCTGTTCGGTTTAACTAAGTTTTTTCTCCCTTTCATTTTTACAAATGATGAACACCCACAGAGAACTTTAATCAAGGTCTTTTGTTCTTGGCTGTCAGGAGACAGGATCTGGTTGTCTGAAACAACAACAGGTTGTCTAAGACAACCTAACCCTACCCCTGCTGAGGAGGTGCCATCTTTCCATTTTTAATAATGGATTTCAGGAAGCTTTGTGGGTGCAGGTTCTGGGATGTATTTTACAACCAAAACCTGATCTGTGATTCTGATTTATTCTTCACCTCAGCTTGAAATTTTACTTTTACAATATTACTTATTTTCAAAATGTTGCTTCTTTGAATTATTCTGATTCTACTGAACCTGTTGTAACAAACCTGCCTCCCTCCTGGGATTAATGAAGTCTTGTTTMGTCTTATTTATCAGTAATGTGTGGAGAGTTCCTTCATCTGCATGATGGCAGCAGCAGCCTTCACTATTCAGGCTCCAATGATTCGTCACCGCAGAACAACAGCATGGTGAACAAATAAATGACTAAGTTCACCAACAAGAGGAAAATGTGACATGAAGCTGCACATGTGTGTCAGAAACAGTTTGCTTTCAGCCCAAAGCTGCTCAGAGGACCCTCAAACTGGGATGTTGAACACATTGTCAGCTGAGCAACAAGTGGACCCTTAAAGACTCAAAGCTGAAGGAGTCGGATCTCCTGCAGATTAACAAAGCAGGTCTGAAGTCAGCTGAAGAACACGTTTAGACAAACCAGTCAAGGTGTGTTCTGCTCTTCAAACACGTTCCCACAGAACCATCTGCAGAAACACAATCAGACCCTTTAAATGGACCAGATCAGGGTCTGACTGCCACCTGACACGGTTCAGTTCACAGAAACACCTTCTTCACTCCTGTCTCAAAGCTCCAGCTGAAGGTCCAACCAAACATCAGTGACCTTTCATGTCCAGGAAGTGTCTGCATGAAGTAAAGTCCTGCTGAACCTCCAACACTTCAGCTGTTCTTCAGGTTTCAGAAGGACCGGTTCTGAAGGTTTGGGTTCAAGCCTTAGTTTCATGATACGAGGTTTGGACTCAGAGCTCCTGATCCTCAGTTCTGGTCCTGGTCCTGGTTCTGGTCCTGGTTCTGGTGGAACTAATCTAACCTCAGCCATGATAACTGTGCTGAGCCCAGATCAGAACCGGTCCAACTTGTTTACATGTTTAAAATGAGAAACTTGACTGGATCAGCTGATAATAAGTCCAACATCAGCTCAGACTGGCCTCTGATCCAAACTGGTTCCGGTCCAGTAACAGTTGGACASTTGTCATTAGATCAGCCTGTCGGAATGTAAACACAGCAGCTAGCTGCTAATGCTAACTGCCGGAGGACCGGAAATAGCTCAAATGTCCCAAAGATGTTCAGCTGCACCTGCTAACAGCTCAGAAATATTCACTGGAAGGATGAGACAGGAAGCGGCACGGTTCGGTTCGGTTCGGTTCGGTTCGGTTCGGACTCACCTCGAACTGCCAGTGGGCCGCCTGGAGGAGCTGCTTCGCCTGATCAGCGGTGCAGCCGGCCGTTAAAACAAACTGGTTGATCATCACCTGATGTCTCAGCTCGTCCATGTTCACCGACATGACACAACACAACACAACACAACACAACAACAAAAATAACACAAGAACAAAAGCTTCACTCGAAGCAACGAGTCCTGCCGCAGCCTCAACACAAACAACAACATTTCACGTCATCACCAACAACAAAGGAGAGCGCGCTGCTGATTGGACAACACAAGCGCGAGACGGTTGTAGAGAGGCGCTGATTGGCTACCAGAGTAAGGTTTTAAATTCACTGCGCGTTTGTTTTATGGTTCTTGGACAATACTGGTGAGCGGAGTCCAAGAAAACTAGTTTGAAAGGGAATTACCCCGCCCCTCTGTGACTGTCCGGAACARAAAACACGCGCGCTTTGTGTCAGTCTCTGTGACGTACAGCGTCAAATCATAGAGCTGATTGGCTGATTACCCAGGTGACGTCGGAAGTAAATCTGTACATTTAAAATAGAAATAAACAAAAAAAACAGTGTTAATAATAACAACCATTTTAAATGATTTTATCTGATGAGTTTGTTTATTTACTACACAGTAAAAATGGTTATAAATTATTTTTCTGCCACTTGAAAGACGTTAATTTGTTTTTTCACAAAACTTTCAGTGATTCAGTCACTGAAAATGTTAAATTTCTATAATAATCTGTGATTTTTATTATCAGTCACAGAATAAAACCATGATAAGGACTTCAGGGCTCATGTTGTAGAATATGATTGTAAATTCGCTCACGGTGCCACAGGGCCAGGGCTGGGGGGGCTGGAACACCTGGGAACACCTGGGAACACCTGGGAACACCTGCCCCCTCTGTGGTCTCTGCACGGCTCACGAGGGCAGCACAGCTCTGTTATATTCATACTGAGATATTCTTTTAAAACTTTATTCATTCCTCTTTTTCTGTATAAAAGTTGTTTTGGAGGATTATTCCCTCTGCTGTTAGATGCTGTGCAGCTGGAAGGAGTTTTTTGTTATGATGCGTTCCCATAGCAACATGCTGGTTTGTTATAACAAGGGGCAGCTGATTATAGGTCAGAATCCCAGCTGAGTTGAAAAGGAGGCACAATGGATGTAGAGCAGGAGCAAAGAGGAGAGAGAGGAGGAGGAGGAAGATCAAACCATCTCTTCCATCAATCATGATGGGCAGTGAGAGATCATAGAGAACACGTTTAACTCCAGGCCAGAATATCAGGATTAAAGTGTCATGTTTGACTGGTGCTGCGTTCACACCGAACGCGATTTCAGCTTCAAAATCACAGCCAACGCTGAAGTTTGAAGCTCGTGCACTTTGAGGTCAGACGCAGGTCAGCTCTTGAAGCGC
>NW_013953641.1:40779-42054 GCF_001266775.1 Austrofundulus limnaeus
ACACACACACACACACACACACACACACACACACACACTACCCAGCAGCTGAAACTGTTCCTGACTCCACGGAGCAGCAGTAGATCCACACACTGCTCCAGGACACAGGAATCCAGAAGCAGCTCCTCTCAGCTCCAGACAGACAGCTGGTGAACAGAACCAGGTCAAAGGTCCTAAAGCTTCTGCTTGTTGGCATTTAAAAGGATCTTTGCTCAGTTTACCTGACAAAAGGTGAGTTTTCATACATTTATTCACATTATTAATCTGTTGAATCAGGAGGCCTGAAACATCAAGGAGACAACTTTAATCCTGACATTTTTATAATCAGACAATAAAGTAAATATTTCATTTGTAAACTGGGTTTATTTTAATCGTTTTAATTTGTAATTACTTTGTTTGGACTCAACAATGCAGGGATTTTATATGTTTGAATATGTAAAGTTCTGTTAAAATCTGCAGATGGAGTAGACCTTATATTTGTTTAAATAGATGATTTTTTAGATATAAATGATAAAAATAATGGTGTAAAATCAGTTTAACCTTTAGCAGCTGGTGATGAAATACGCCAGAGTTTTTCATTAAAGTTCTAAAACCTGCAACTTGTAAAAAAAAACCTTGCAGATCATTTTTAAACTGTTCAGGAAAGATGCATCTGAATCCAAGCCAAACAGAAAAACTTTGATTTTGGTTTTTCATTGGGGTCTGCAGGTACATTGGTCCCACAGTGGCAGGGGGTGAGGTCAGAAGTCCAAGACAGAGCCATGCTGTCTCTGAGCTGTGCCCAGCCCTGGCCCGAAGGTTCTGTGGTTCTGGAAGAGGAGCAGGTGGTGATGGCTGCAGCCCAGGCTGAGCAGCAGGAAGCAGGAACCTGCAGCACCAACATCAGTCTGGATGACAGCCTGACCAGCCTGCAGTGGCTGCAGGACTTCTCCATCCTCGGTCCRGCCCAGGTTCCACAGCAGAACCATCAGCAGTTCTTCTGTCAGCAGCTGGGCCCCGACGCCCCTGCCTCCCCCATGGCTGGGGACCCTGCCTCCATTGGGATGCCCTTGACCCCTGGCAAGCCCACAGCGGCGGCCTACAGCAGGCTGCAGACCCTGTCAGGCATTGTGGCGCGTGGGCACTGTCCAGATGAAGTGGACTACAAGAGCAACGCTCACATCAAGCCGCCATATTCCTACGCCACCCTCATCTGCATGGCCATGCAGGTAACTGTTGCTTTACTTTATTTCACTTTACTTTACTTTACTTTACTTTACTTTACTTTACTTTACT
>NW_013953641.1:47455-52439 GCF_001266775.1 Austrofundulus limnaeus
TAGTTAGGGTTAGTCAGTTAGGGTTGGTCAGTTAGGTTTAGTTAGGGTTAGTCAGTTAGGGTTGGTCAGTTAGGTTTAGTTAGGGTTAGTCAGTTAGGGTTAGTCAGTTAGGGTTGGTCTCAGCTGGAAGACTTTTTGTTTGAGGAAAGGTTTGATTCATTTACTTTAGTTTAAACTGATTAACTGATGAAATTATTGCGTCTGTTTCCATTTTAATCTCAGATTTTTCGTCTCGTGGAGTTAAAAGAAGTGATGGAGGAACTGGAATTTTCCACCAAAGTTTAATTTTGTTGGATAAATGATTGATGAAGTTGTTAGGAGACGTGTTCAGACACTTCAGAGCTTTCTGTATTGTACGGTTGTACGTGGGGCAGGTAATATTTAACAAAGTTCCAGGGGTCAGCTCTGTGTTTATCCTTCAGTGAGGAGGACTGGATGAATGCACACAACACACACACACACACACACACACACACACAACACACAACACACACACCTTTCATACTTCCTGTCCTTCCAGGTTTCAGTGGTGTGTGTGAGGTCTAGAACCTGCTTCTTTAACATGTTCTTGTCCTTTCAGAACTCTATCAGACACAACCTGTCACTCAACAAGTGTTTCATCAAGGTGCCACGGCAGAAGGATGAGCCGGGGAAGGGGGGCTTCTGGAAGATCGACCCACAGTATGCTGAACGCCTCCTCAGTGGCACCTACAAGAAGAAACGGGTGCCTCCGGTCCAGATCAACCCGGCCCTGCAGAACCACCTAAGTGGCTGCTGGCAAACACAGTCTACTTCTTCTGGAGGGGGGCCAGTTGGACTGTGTCCCACCCTGGAGTCCCAGCAGCTCCTACCAGAGTTGGAGCAAATGACTGGAGATGATCAGAAATGGGACCCCCATCTGGCTGAGGGGACCATGCTGGGATCCTGGCCAGTGGTCAGGGGACGAGGTGGACCCAGGAGGAAACAGTTTTTGGGTTCCAGAAATGGCAGCATGAAAGCTGTGCGGCGCTGCAGCTCCCCTCTGCTGTGTGTGGACGAGCAGAAG
Source organism: Austrofundulus limnaeus (assembly GCF_001266775.1). NCBI lineage: Eukaryota > Metazoa > Chordata > Actinopteri > Cyprinodontiformes > Rivulidae > Austrofundulus > Austrofundulus limnaeus. Next base: position 48,501 of record NW_013953641.1, read on the forward strand.
GAGGATGGACCTCTGAAGGGACACTTTGACTGGGACACTCTGCTGGACTCGGCCCTCAGTGGGGACCTCAGTCTGGATGGAGGGGAACCTCTGAGCCCCATCATGAAGGAAGCTGAGGTGACGGTGAGGGGGACCCACATCTCAGCGTCTGAAGCCCCCGCAGGGACTGAGGACCAAAGAAACAGCAACCTTCCTGACATGGATGAAGAGACCTTCCTGGCCACAGCTTTCCTGGAGACACCTTGGCCCGAAGAGGAGGGGGAGGGGCACGGCCACGCTGACTTCATCTGCTCCTCTGCCGTCAACCTGGACCAGTTATTTGACCTCGGAGACTCGTTAAACGTGGACACCAGCAGCCAGGTTGAGCCCCTCCTTTAAGGAATAATTTAGGATCGTCCTTTCAAAGTAAAGTGAACACAACAGGGAAATAACTGACATTTTTCTTTTTGTACCCAAATACAATCTTTAGGACTGTTTCAATATGTTTGAAGTGTTTGAAAACATTTTGATCAAATTATTTTTCCAACGTCTCCACAAAGTTGCCACAAGCAGAAACAGATGCTTTTATTGTGAAGAGACCTGTTTGTCTTTCAGCTGTTTGCTTCTTTGCCAGCTTGTAAACTCAGACGACACTTTTAGTGAATTGTTTTACGCTGGACGTCCTTCCTGATGTTACCTGGGCTCAAAGCTTGTTGTAGAGAAGCTGAAGCCTCTAAAAGAGCAGGTTTCATTAGAAGAACATGTCAAACAAACACAATTTATAACTTTTAGTATTTAAAGGCTTTGGAATAAATAGTCTCATATTTCACTCCTTGTGAGTTTTTTGTACTTAATGAATTTTATTTTAGGGTTAAGTTAAAAATTTGATTATCAAGAGTTTATTGAAAAAACATCTTTTCTAAAACAACCTTTTTCTCACTCAGGTAAACAAATATTTGCTTTTAAAACCAGCTAACTTGTAGCTAAAGTTTTATTTTGAAACATTGTTCTATTTTTTAACAATCAGAACAATGAGAAAAAGTACTGTGAGTTCCTGCAGTTCGATCTTAGAGTCCAGTGTTTAATCAGAAACTCGTCGGTCCAGGTCCGGTCAAATCGTGAAGAACTTTTGATGTTTCTTCTGATTGGTCCGATTCTGGAAGCCTTCAGTGAGCTGAGCTCAGGTCCAGAAGAAGAAAGGATGTTGGATTCTGATCTTTGGAGCTGAGACCCACATGAGTTCATTTTCTACAACAAAATCATTTAAAAAACATGTTTAGAAACTGTAGCATCAAAAATCCCAAACTTTAGGTTTGCTTCGTTCTGCTGAGACATTTTATTTTCTGGAGAATCAAACTGAACAATTGTTGTGAATAAAAGCAAACTGGTGATAGTTTCATTTAGACAAACTGGTGTCCAGGCCTTCCAGTCAACACAACTGGTTTTCTGTGGACTTTGGAAAAGTTTTGTGTTTAATTGAGGAGAAGAAGAACTTGAAGATCTGGACAATGTGAGGCCAACACAACTTACTTGTTGTGAAACTAAAAACTGCACCAGGTCCATTTCCATAAAAACACATATTTGCCAACATTTTGTCAAAGATTGGTTTGGTTTGTGTGGGTTTTTCATGATCTAATCTTTCTCTTTGTTTTTTTTAACAAAAGACATATTTGACCACTTTTACAGGATGAGTTTTAACAGACTTGGATTTCTTAGACTTTACTTTCTTTTTCCTGTAACTTTTTAAGTAAACAGTAGATCTAAGTTTTGAGGACAGAAAACAGCTTGAGGCAGAATCCTCCAACAATTAGAAGATTAAAGTGTTTTTTAAGAGTGCTGTGTAAATGAGTAGCTGACCTTCAATGTGCCAACAGCAACAGTGAGGCAAGTTTTCTAATGTTGGTTTTTCAGTGGAGGAAGGAGAAAATGAGTGTTTTAAACCTACCTGAGGTCATTCATCAGAGATGACACTCAGCTGGAGGAGAAGACATGTTAATGTCTGTGTATTTTCATGTGCTAACAAACTTTAAAGTACTTTGTAAAAACTAACTGTGCATTAGTACTCCTCAGTCAAACATTTAAATTACACCTTATCTCATGACTAGCTTTGAGTAAATGACCATGTCAGATTTTTATCTACTTTGATAATGAAACACTTGCAACATTTTTTAAATTAAAAGATTTTCTTTCAGGTTGTGTGCTGTTGAGTTAGTTTCATGATAAATAGTATTAACAAAAACAAAAATGAGAGAAATAAGTTATATTTTAATTACAAAAAATGCCTTTAAAACAAAAATACGCTTTTAAAAATAAATGCAAACTGCTACATAATATCAGTCAGTGAGAGTGAACTGGTTTGTGTCTCTGAATGTTGCCAGTAAAATGTTTAAATATGTTCCAGACTTCCCACAGTTTGGCTCAAGTGTAGAAGCTGAAGCTGAAGTTCTGGTGCTTCAGGGATAGGGGGCGCTCGTGAGCCCAGAGATCACTCTGAGCTGCAGAAGAAGTAAGTTATAGTTAGCAAGTCAAGTGCAGCAGAAATGCATTTATAGACCATTAAATAGTGACTGGTACGAGCAGAGCAGAGCTCTTCAGGGTCTCAGGTCAGTTGCTGTGGAAATGCCATTGGAATTGTGCAAATTTAACAAGCTCAAAAAGCAGATTTATAGCTGTGATATTTATGAAAAAGCTCGTGAAGGAAAGTTTAACACAGACCATTTCAGAGCAAATATACCTGTTCTGTGAAATGGTGTAAATTTATTGATTGAATTTGTGCAATTTCATTGGTGTTTTTTTTATCTACAGTATTTCCTGACAAACATGTGAGCTTGGCCCACTTTGCACATTTGTAACAATTTTTAACYACAAAATGGTTTATTGTTTTCCCTTAACCCTAACCAAATTCTTAGAATAGAGGATTACATATATTTAAGCTGAAATGATTTTCAACAGGGAACTTTCAGTGGAAACAACAGGTATTAATATAAACAAGAGTCACACCACAACTCAGACAAAAGCTCTCGTCAAACAAAAAGAGTGGCTGGGACGTCCTCAGACACACAACCTTTTTTCAACTTGTGACAGTATGTGGACTCTGAAGGGATTTATGTGAGCGATGCGTGAACATCATTTATTGGTAAATATAGGACATAACTTTGTTTTAATGAAATGTGCATCAATTGAGCTACAGTTTGTGACAAGAGAAATCAAACATAACCAATGAAATGGTGAATAAGTTTGTTTTGTTGGGTTTTTATATTTGTGAACCTGATTCTGAGCGAGTGCTTCACCAGTCATGAACCCCAGCGCTCAACACTGCACTCGACACTGCGCTCAACACTGCACTCGACACTGCGCTCAACACTGCGCTCGACACTGCGCTCAACACTGCGCTCCACACTGCGCTCGACACTGCGCTCGACACTGCGCTCAACACTGCACTCGACACTGCGCTCGACACTGCGCTCGACACTGCGCTCGACACTGCGCTCGACACTGCACTCGACACTGCACTCAACACTGCGCTCGACACTGCACTCAACACTGCACTCGACACTGCGCTCAGCACTGCACTCGACACTGCACTCGACACTGCACTCGACACTGCACTCGACACTGCGCTCAGCACTGCACTCAACACTGCGCTCGACACTGCACTCAACACTGCACTCGACACTGCGCTCAGCACTGCGCTCGACACTGCACTCGACACTGCACTCGACACTGCACTCGACACTGCGCTCAGCACTGCGCTCGACACTGCACTCGACACTGCACTCGACACTGCACTCGACACTGCGCTCAGCACTGCGCTCGACACTGCGCTCGACACTGCACTCGACACTGCGCTCGACACTGCGCTCGACACTGCACTCGACACTGCGCTCGACACTGCACTCAACACTGCGCTCGACACTGCGCTCGACACTGCGCTCGACACTGCACTCGACACTGCACTCG
>NW_013953641.1:59190-61576 GCF_001266775.1 Austrofundulus limnaeus
CCAACTGAAGGTGAAAGCCATCACTCATTTTGTTCATTTATGTGTCACTTAACCACTAGGTGACATATTGAAGATTTATGAACTCAGAAAAGGCTGTGGAACATCAAMGATAAGGCTCAAGAGAGCAACATGCCAACCACATCCATCTGTGCAACAAGGCGGTACCAGGAGTGACAGGWGGAGCTGCAGCTCTTTTCTTCTATGTGTTGCTATTAAATGCTACTATCTATACCAACACTGGTCAAATTTGTTATAACTTTAACTGGAATACAAAATAGCCTTCTGTCATTTATCTGTTGACATACTGTGTAAACAAACACTTTGGACTTGGGAAATGTGTCGTGACTGCCACCTTCATACAACTGGCCCTTTCCAGTCGAATAATAACACGCTCCAAGACCACGTCAAAGAAGCCACAAAACCACATGGAAGGRTTAGAAGGTGAGAACAACTAAAAGAATATGTTAAAAAGTCAAATATCATGTTTGGTGTTTAAACATCTTAAACTTGTGAGCTTTTGTCTGCACACCAACCCTGACACATGTTAACTCTACCACTCTGAGTTGTCATTGTTTGTGTGGTGAACAGAGCAGCTAATCATCATTCTGTAGACATTGTGTTTAATGCCAGAGCTGCTATATGACCTGTCTTGTTTTTTTCTGCTTGCCGTCTGTTTCTGTCCATACACACAACCACTGCATTAAGGTTTAGTCAAGAGGTTTACTTTAGTCTTTTCCTGCTCAGTTCTTTACTGAGATCAACATTTGGATGGGTAATAGTAGTGAGGAGGGGGCTGGTGTTCTTATTCAGGGCTTTGTCTACACCGAGACACACTTTTGTTCTCCATTAGGTTTGGATGTGTGTTCCTTCATTGGGGTCTGTGTGGGGTCTACAAGCACAAATATCCCATATACAGTATCACCACCTATCTGTCCTGTTGAAGATCACACCATCTCTCTGACCCTGATGAGAATTTGAAAAGTACTCCTGTAAGAGAGAACCATTTGCAATAATCAAATGCAAATAAAAAAACCTGTACAAAAGGTTGCCTTCCTTTGCAAAAGAGGTCTGTGGTCTCAATGGGATTTGCCTGACTAAATAAAGGTCAATAAAATGAATACATAGAATTTAAGAAGACTGTTCCCTGCTCCCCCCGGGGGCTTGTGACAGACAGGATCTGTGTGGTCAGGGATGAGGTAATGATGAGCCCAAGTGTAAGGATAAAGTTGTGTAACTCTACACCTCTGTACGATAAAAACACTCAACACTCCACAGCAACGCCAGGATCTTGAATCTTCATCCCCGACCTGAGTCTATTCTGTTCTTAGAAAGGGGATCTGATGTGGACCCCCTCCCCCTGATCCCCATAGATCCTTGCAGACCCCCATGACAGCTATTACTTGCATGCCTGAGTTCTCCAGTTGGATTTCAGGACTCCTGATTATAATGCAGCTGGTAAGTTAGATGAGAGGCCGGCAGTAACCTGATGCAGGTATTATTCTGAAGCTGTGCTGATGGCTGCAGGTAAGAGGAGCCTCCTGGTGAAACATTAACCCTTTGCTTGTTCCAACCAGAAAGCTGCAAACTGAAAGTGCTAAACGTCAACACCTGATGTGGCTGAGTTTAAGCTTCAACATAACTATATTTGAAATACATTTAATAACTCTTAGTGCATACACAGAATGTATGGACTAAATTCAGTAGAAAAAATACAATTTGTCTAAGTTCTGGGCAGAAGTTCTGCTCTCTGCATTCTCCTGATTTGCTGAGGCAGCAAACTGGCTGCAGGTCATCTGGCTAATGGGCTACTGGGTTTTATGAGCCCGCAAAGAAGAACATGTCCTCACTGGAACATAGATTGATTCATGAAATAAACCTTTTAGATGTTCTCATGGTCTCTAGCCCAGCCTACAAGCACCTTCCCTTGCACCCCTAAATATTTACTTGTGGCACTGCTGGCAATGTGGACCACGCTGGATGTACTGAAAGGGACAGGAACAGGATCAACTGGTATGGAGGTCCAGCTCTGTGCTGGGATGTCCTCTGGAGCCTGTGGTAGTGATGGGTGAGAGGAGGATGTTATCAARGCTGACAGACATTTTGTACAACCCCCACCACCCTCTGCATGAAACCATGGTGAGAAAACATCATGATGTTCTCAGACTGTAGAAAGCTGATTCTGATTCTGATATAAACCCATATCTAACCTACAGACCTACATCTAATATATATACTGTATATGCCTACATCTAAACTCCCATTCTTCTAAAAAAGTTCTTGAGAAAATAGTTTCAAATCAGCTATGTGAACATCTGGATAGAAATAATCTATATGAGGAGTTTCAATCAGGGTTTAGAGCTCATCATAGCACAGAAACAGCACTGGT
>NW_013953641.1:65006-66152 GCF_001266775.1 Austrofundulus limnaeus
TAGATGAGGGTAGGAACGTAGACCCACTGGTAAACTGAGAGCTTCACCTTCTGGCTCAGCTCTCTTCACCACAACATACTGATTATTATTATTAGATTAGATTAGATTAGATTAGATTAGATTAGATTAGATTAGATTAGATTATTACCTGACAAAAGGAAATTAGGAAACATCAACATCCTCTCTACTCCATTCAATCATGATAGTACTTTTCTTAGAAATGTGTTTTATATCAAAGTCTCTTTCATATCCAAAGCACACCTGCAGCAGCACTTGTAGGGACAAAAAATCTTAATCATCAGCATACATTAAGAGGTTAATGATCCTGTTATAGATGGTTATCATCATTATAATTAAAATATCACATAATTAGTCATTCTTTGTGAGCTTTTTCTCCTGTACTTCATTAACTCCTCTCCTCAACTTCCCCAAAGTTCTGTAGGTCAGTATTTTCCTCCTCTCCTTTCACTTAACTGTGGAGTTTTACTGGTTCTCCATTAACAACACTGTCATGTTGTTTTTTCTTTCCTGTGAAATACCAACAAAAGCTTGTCACTCTGCCTGGTGTGATGAACAAAGAGGCCCTCCCTCTGTTTCTCCCCACCATTGTTTCCTACTTCTTCCACTGAGGGTGTGATGGATGTGGTGTTATTCTCCTGCCTGTGTCAACCCAGTACTGCAAAAAAGCACACAGACTGAGACAAACACACTCACTCTTCAAACATCCTCTGTCACACATTGGTCTATAGCTCTTTGTCCTGACGTGCACATCTGGAGCAGGTCACATCTACATGCTTTGGTCCATATGGTTCTATGATCTATGATGAGATTGGTTCAGTCTCATCATAACTCAAAGACTGTGTTRTTTGGAGGACAGCATACGCTAACATTAAACTGTAAATGAATTCGCATTTAAAGAAAAATTCTGTTACCTCAATTCAATTCAGTTCAGTTTATTTCTACAGCTCCAAGTCCAACACACGTTGTCTCAGGACACTGTASATAAAAAGAACAATGTAAAGAAGAAAGCAGCAGATTRTGTTRMATCACTTCATCACAGTCTCCCATCCTGAGCAAACGGTGGAGAGGAAAAACTCCCTGCTAATCAGGAAGAAACCTCCAGCAGAACCAGGCTCAGGACAGGAG
>NW_013953641.1:66602-68327 GCF_001266775.1 Austrofundulus limnaeus
TTAGAAACTCCAGGAACCACAAGTAAACCTGCAGTCTGACAGTGAAGTGCTCTGTTAGGAAAGTTCTGTGAATCATTAAGTGCCAAATGTCAACACTGAACATGAAATGTTCAGTTAAACATATTTCCTGTGAAGAAATAATAATTCAGCACACAAAATGGAAGTGGCATTGTGTAGCAGACATGGGCCATGGTGTGAATGAATGAGGTGCAGGGAGAGTTTGGGTGAGAAGTGCTGGGGTGGGGCTTCACATGGGTTATGCGTGTGCACGTGTAAGTGTGGACTCACTGAGTGGCATGGTTGTTGAGAGTCAAGTGTTGTAAATTTTTGTTGATTTCACCATGACTCCACACCACGCTATGCTTTACTACTTTATTTTACATTTTTGTGTGTTTTATCCACCAGTCAATCATCTGTAGCGTTTTTTATCACTGTGTTTCACAAAATGAATGCCACCAAACAAATCTCAGCATATTTAGTTTGCAATAACCTGGTTTTGTGCATGACAAATGTGAGCTACCAGACCAGACCTTGTACTCGCATCATTTTAGTCAAATCTGATAATAATCATGTGCAAAATGAACCAAGCTAAAGAAAAATGACCWATACCTGCTGCCTTTAAGAACACAAATAATGCAGTAGACATATATTTGAAAATAAGCAACAAACAAAACATCTAAATATAAACGACATATTTAAACATTCATGTCMGTTTGTTTGGTTTTGAACTAAAACAGTCAGCCACCTCCGTCCATCCATTATCTATAMCCACTTGTTGTTTTCAGGGTGGGGTCACTGGTGCCCATATCCAGCAGTCACTGTGTGAGGGCCAGGGGACACACAACACTGGGACACACAACCATTCACTCTCTCTCTCACACCTAGGCACATTTCAGAGTTACCAATTAACCTAACAGTCATGGTTTTGATCTGTGGGAGGAAACTGGAGTACCTGGTGAAAACCCATGAGATAAACCATGCATGCATAGAGAAAACAAGCCAACTCTACCCATAAAGGCTGGGATTTGATCCAGAAACCTTTGTGTTAAGAGGCACCAGCTCTTCCAACTGAGTCACCGTGACACCGTTATAACAACAAAGACATTTAGTTTGGAGTGTGAATAAGAGTATTTATGAGATGTAATTGTGGCTCATTCCTCTCTGCAACATGTTCTAACATGTCCTTACCTGAGAGGACTCACCAGCTGCTGGGTCTGGTCTAAAGTCTCTTTGTACTGTGCCAATAAATATTTATTGTAAATATGTGGAAAAGCAAGTGAGCACAACTTCTGCACAGAAATRAGAGGACTGGGTTTATGCATAGCATTACCTAGCCTAGCAAGGCATGTAATATAGGTAAACAACAATATTAGTAACCTATTCTTGTTAACTAACTTAACACGTATTGGTATGTATGAACTCAGTCATTTAGCTCCAACAGCATTACTCAACTTACATGTTTTGTTTAATAAAAACTGCAAGGTTTTTACCGTCTGTTGGCTCCAGCTGGTTTCTGACCCACATGGTGCAGCTCTGCAGCAGCACGTCTCCCTCAGTGATTCACAGGTGGACTCCGGCATCAGCTCATGGTGCCTTTAAAGGATCCATGATCAGTTCTAACATTAGACTTTATATGATAAACATTTATTTTAACTGTGAAATAAAGACTGTAAAAATACTGTAGGCTGTTTAGTTTTGTATATTTTTAAAAATATATTTTAACAC
>NW_013953641.1:69392-71800 GCF_001266775.1 Austrofundulus limnaeus
TGTTGCTTTGAGAGCGCTGCAGTGTTTGACTGTCCAGGTAACACAAAGATGTGTGAGTCTCTGCAGTGTTTGACTGTCCAGGTAACACAAAGATGTGTGAGTCTCTGCAGTGTTTGACTGTCCAGGTAACACAAAGATGTGTGAGTCTCTGCAGTGTTTGACTGTCCAGGTAACACAAAGATGTGTGAGTCTCTGCAGTGTTTGACTGTCCAGGTAACACAAAGATGTGTGAGTCTCTGCAGTGACTAAAGCATGCTCACTAAATACTGGCTTCAGTTTTCAAACACCTTCTCATCTTACACTGCAGTCTACACTCGTCCATCAGCTGAGCATTGTTTTTCTTCATCATATCACCCTGATGCAACCATTTGTTGGAGAAATGGAAATATGACAGCTAATCATCACAGGTTTCTGTTTCAACTCTGAGCTCTGATTGGACAAGGTCACTTTGTGGAAACAGATAGAATGTCCTAAATACAAACTGGGTAAGGCTTATTCAGGAAGAGCCACCTAATACCTGGAGCTGCACAGGTGATCCTGGTGGGGGGGGGGGTGCTTGAAGTGTGACCACAACCTTATTATGACCAGGCAAGTTCAGACCTGTWGTTCAGTTCTGGGCAGAACTTGGATAAACTCAAAGAGAGAGTACCCCCCCCAGGCCTTGGCACACTACAGAAACATTTTCTCCCTGCTCTTCTCTCCTCACTCTTTACTTGTTTTCAATGTTTCATTTGCTTTCTTTATTTCTCTGTTTGTCTCACAGCTTTTAAAAAGCTGTTGCTCTACATTTCTGAGACTCTGTCCTCAATAGGTGAGCTGCCGTGGCGACAGCAGCCACAAAAGCTCTGACCCCCCAGTAAAGTCTCATCCAAGCCCCAGTAAAAGCTTCTTGTTTCTGAGCTGGATGTTTCCACTCAGTGGCTTGATGTGAGTGGACGTGGGAGCCTCTGAGCTGTTTAACCTCCACCTCCCCCACTTTTCACACTCAGCTCGCTGGACCTTTGAACGGCAGCTGCTTTATTTGTGAGAAATGAGAGTCCTGCCAACTGCTGGGAAACTTTCACYGAGAGCTGGACAAGTTTAAAACAAGATTTATTCTGCTTGTAAATGAAATATGCAAATAAAAAAATAAACAAATAAAACAAAGTGCTGTTGGTAGTAAGTTCAATCAAAGGTCTTTGGGCTTTTTCACTTTTTGAACAACATTTTGCTTCTCAAGCTAACCTCTGACTGGTGGGAAAGGCTATCAGGCTTAACATTCTTAGAACCAGGTCTGTAGGTGATAACAAAATTAAACCAGACAAAAACCAGGGACCAATGGGCTTATCTCAGGTTAGGGTCCTGTGGTCTGTCCATATAATGAATGGGATCTCTCTGACCAGTGTCGCCACTCCTCTAGAGCCAATTTAATGGTTAACTKCTCTCTATTTCTCACATCATTCACTCATTCATTTTATTTATCATGTAAATGCCTCTGCATATAATACACAATAACAYTAACATAAATGGATAACACAATAAAGCATAAAGCTTATTTCCATTGTTGTCCAATCATAGTTCTGTTCAGCTGAGGATRGGCACAAAAAAACCTTTGTAGCCACAGCTGTCCTGTTGCAGACTGACGGGGCACTGCTAGGCCCTCTGACCACCTCCAGCAGGCAAAGTGTCTTGCTCAAGGACATGACTAAGATGGATGGAATGGAGATAAAACCAGCAACCCACCACAACTCCTCTAACCTCTTTGCCACAGCAGCCCCAGAAGATGGACCTGGATTACAGAAAGTTTTCATATTTAATATATTGAGGAGAAAAAAATGAATTGTGGAGCTTAAAAAAAGAAAGTTTTGTTCAGCTCAACAATGGACTCTGGTTTAGTTTTTCCTTTATGAGAACAAGTTTCTAACAAGTTCTGAGGCTCCAGGTTTAGCTTTAATAAGTAATTTAATAACTTTATTCAAGGAATGATTAACAAAGAAAATCCTGCAGCGTTATGTTTCTACCCTCTGCTGGCTAAATGAGGTCTCAGAGCATCCCCTGTCATTTTACAGCCATGTGAGGCTGGAGTGAGGCAGGAGTGAAGCAGGAGTGAGGCAGGAGTGAGGCAGGAGTGAGGATGCAGTGAAGCAGGAGTGAGGCAGGAGTAAAGCAGGAGTGAGGCAGGAGTGAAGCAGGAGTGAGGCTGGAGTGAGGAAGGAGTGAAGCAGGAGTGAGGCTAGAGTGAGGAAGGAGTGAAACAGGAGTGAGGCTAGAGTGAGGAAGGAGTGAAACAGGAGTGAGGCAGGAGTGAGGCAGGAGTGAGGAATGAGTGAAGCAGGAGTGAGGCAGGAGTGAGGCAGGAGTAAAGCAGGAGTGAGGCATGAGTAAAGCAGGAGTGAGGCAGGAGTGAAGCAGGAGTGAGGCAGGAGTGA
>NW_013953641.1:72926-74744 GCF_001266775.1 Austrofundulus limnaeus
GCACCAGAGTTAGCCTAAGGCAAATTTACATCTGTAGTCCTCCAGATAATAAAAACAAAACAACATCTAACAGTAATAAAAAATAACAGAAAATAAAAATAATATAAAATAAAACATTTTGCAATTAATAATGAAAATATAAAAACACCTCACCCCACTCTCCAAACATAGTTAAAAGGTTAAATCACTAAACATGCAATAAAACTTTGTGATTGCAGTATGTAGATTTAAGATATTCTGCGTGATCACCCCAGAAACCAACCAAAGAACTGCAGGTCTCCACATCCCCCTGAAAACCATCGAACACACTGCCTCCAACACAGCGATGGGCAATCTGACATCTGCATTTCCACTGGTCAACAAATATCACCGATAAGCAATAAAAACATCCAAAATAAATCAATTAAAAAATACAAACATTCATTTAACAAGTGTAATCATGCCCACCTCCACCCCACCCTTCAACTCCCCCAAACCAAAAGCAAACTCTAAAATTGATTAACCAGTTCAATTCAATGATTGCAACACTGAGTAGATTTAAGATACTTTTAAGATTATTTTAAAAATTAATAGAGTTTTTACACGATCAGGAGCAGCTTTCCACTGAGTGATGCTTCAACTGAAAAAGCTCCTTGTCCAAAGGCTGAGCGCCGAGCAGGACCTTCACTCTTCTGCCTGGATGTTCTGGATGTTCTGGATGTTCTGGTTCAGCACAAAGAAACAGCTGAACGATAATAAACAAATTTTTGCAAACAGATTGGTGCTAAACCGTTTAAAAAATTATATAATGTTTCAATATTTGAAAAGCTCTTATTAACCTAGCTGATGGATGAACATCACCTGAACCTTTGAGTATTTTCCTGTCAAACTTATTTGTTGAAAGTGTAGGACTGCTGTGGTTTTCATTGTGATGTCACTCTGTTTTCAACCCTCTCAGTCCAGCAGCATCTTGGTGCTTTCTGAACTGTTCCCAGGAAGCAGCAGCACCCTGTCTCCTCTGGACTCAGCTGCTTGTTCTGTGCTGTGGATTAAGGCTTCGGAGACCCTGAAAAGATGCCTTGCAGCGTTTGGTTCTGCAGTTAAGCGGCTTTGAATGAGAAGAAGTGAAAACAAAGCTTCTGTGTCATTTGGAGGCGGACGCTGCTGTCAGAGGAACATGTGAAACATGTTGTATGTTTACCTCAGAGAGCTTCTCCTGCCCAGTGGATCAGCTCAGAAGTCTGTTCTCAAAGAAAAGAGCTGCATCTTCTCAGAGCTGCATTTGGATCAACATGGGGGTAAAATATGAGCCCTGTGGCCCCTCATGGGTGGCCCCTGTCTGGCCCACAGACATAGGCCTGCAGACTCTCGTAGTGGTCACCATGGGGACCAGCAGGACATGGGGAGGTATTTAGTTTACTGGAAACGTGCTTTATTGTTGACTTTCAGGAACATGGAGGGGGCTGCAAGGGTTGATGGGTGGGGGAGGGTTCTGTGATGGTTGGGGTCTCTGCCACAGACAGGCTCACTTTAAGGGTCAGGTGGGTCCAACTGTAGCACATATAGGATGTTCTGTTCTTTATTCATGTTATTTCATGATGCTTAGAATTAGGATTTCTAGACTAACCATGTCTGCAGCATGACTGGGTGCAATGTCCCAAACATCATCCATTGTTCATGCTGTACACATTTTCTTTATATTTCTATTACTTTTATTGTACATTGTTTATGTGTACACAAGTGTGCTTATTTCGTAATCCTGGGTATTTATACTTATTTTAGTCTAGTTTACTTATTTCTTTCTTTTCACATTTCTCTGATCTGAATGATTACAGCTGT
>NW_013953641.1:76198-80996 GCF_001266775.1 Austrofundulus limnaeus
GAGGTGTTTCTGGTCCCAAAAGGTGTTTCTGGTACCAAAAGGTGTTTCTGGTACCAAAAGGTGTTTCTGGTACCAAAAGGTGTTTCTGGTACCAAAAGGTGTTTCTGGTCCCAAAAGGTGTTCCTGGTACCAAAAGGTGTTTCTGGTCCCACCTGTCGTTTTGCTCCTCCGCATGGCTTCATAAAAACACTGCAGGATTTCTCTAACATGCATGAATGAGTCAGATCAAGGCTTTGGACATGTTTTTTATGAGAGTTTAACATTATAACATGATATAAAACTCAAAGAAGTTGATTTTACATGATGTTGGCCCTTTAAGGATTTTCAGTGGTGACGGTTCAGGTGTGAATGTTAGAGAGGACATACCAACACATCTGCGGTGCACCACCTGTGCTCCTCTGTCGTATGAAACTAGTTGATTGTCATTCTGTATTGTGGTATTCCACTGATGAAGTGTGAAGGTTAGGGTTTGTGACTGGTACTCCAGACAAATAACAGTTTTGAAATGTATGGCTAGTGTTGAGTGGGAAGGTGTTTCTTTAACAAAGTTTGTTATTGTTTATCCTTGATTTCAAATAATTCTACAATGACTATCATTCACCAGTAGGCTATTATGAGAGTAACTACTTGAGCTCTATAAACCCAAATTACACAAAAATAACTTGGATTGAAATGATTTGTTGAATTCTTCGTCCCCCCAGTTCAAAAACCCATCTGTGCCCCTGATTCCAACTGCTGCTCAGCAATGATCACAATGTTAGTTAGCCATTACTACCCTGTCTTTAAATCTGGAAGGATCTCAGCTCGGTCACTCTCCACCTTGGGAGGAGATTCCCACCTTGACCTAGGGGTCTCCAATTGAAACTCTTCAACGATGGTACACAGTACCATCTCCTGTTAGTATTTTACACCCTGCTATGAGAGGCTGGATGCAGGTTTGAATTTTGACTGGTCCCTGGGTGAGAGTAAATGTTGTTTGTCTCATTTGTTTCACTGTGTCCCTGTGGTGGACTGGACACCTGTCCAGGTGGCCCCTCTCTCTCCCACTGTAATTGCCAGAGACAAACATCAGCTGGCCATGAACCAAAAAGGTAGAAAGAGGTAAAGAAAATGGTTGGATGGATTAACGAGTGAATTATTACATGTATGGATGGATGAATGGATGAAAGAATGGATGGATGGATTTAAAAGTAACATTTTAGCTCCATCCAGTGGTCAGATCAGGACAAACAACAGATAGAAAATGTCCTCTCTACAGTTTAAATGCTGTAAAAATTCAAATGAGCATTTTTCTGCAGCTTTGGTGAAAAAAACACATCAATTTTTTTTATTAACATTAAAATTGGAACTGTTGTAGAAGACCAACAAATTAAAAAATGTATGGTAATAATAAAATAAATAATAATGTTTTCACAACAGTTCTGATAAAAATATTTCAACTACACGTGAAAAATAAATTAAAAGAATTAACCAGCAATTAGATAACAGTAGAAAATCTTTTTATTTCAACTCAGTTTTCTGCCAGGACGTCGTCCACAGACACTCGATTTCAGCTAAAGAGCTCTTGTCTGTCTCAGGTTAGTGGACATCATTCCCATCAGAAAACGTGTCACTACGTCACACAGTGGAGTCTCTCTGATTGTTTAATGCTCCACGTCCAGCAGCAAACTTTTCAGATTTTCCTACTCCAGCRTTTGACGCACATAATGAGCAAAACGTGCATCGAATGGTTAAAACAGTTTAAAACGTTTAAAACACACCTCAGTAGACACGCTGCAGCACTTCCTGATGCTCGTTGGCAGGTGTCCACCATAGAGTTTGCATGTTCACCTGATAACCCTGACACTCAAAATGTGTTTGGTGTGAACACAACACTAATCTAAACACAGTGACAGGATCCTTTGTTGCACCTTCAAAATAAAAGCATACAAGTAAAAGATTTCAAAATCTATTTTTTGTCCTTCAGATGTTGGACAGCTGCACCTGTCTCCAATATTAGGGGACATGTTGTGCCCTGGTTGGCTGATGGTAAACTACACTGTAGCCACAGCTGCCCTGGGCCACACTGACAGAGGTGGGGCTGCCATGCACCGGCWCCACCGGACCCTCTGACCACCATCAGTAGGCAAGGTGGGTGAAGTGTCTTGCTCAAGGACACAATGACCGAGTTGACTGGATGGGTATTGAACTGGTGACCTTCTGGTTCCAGGATAACTCCCCTAACCACTCTACCACAGCCGCCCCAGTTAGTAGTAGTGGTTTTTCTGATTTCCATTTTGGATGAGAAAGACTGAGGGACAAAGACTCAAACTAATTATAACTAATATTAGATTTAACATTAATTAATTAATGGTTCAGACTTATAAACTGCAGCTACTCCTCCACCACCACCTGTTGTTGTAGGAACATGAAAATTTAAATAATTATCAGGAGTGGATTCATTTAAACTAACACAATCCTCCTGTTGTCAGCAGGTTTCAGTTAGAATAAATCAACATGATCAGTTATCAGATCATTAACTAACAGAGACTCAGAAGAAAGAGATCTAATATTTAACAAACCACATTTAATAGTTGTATTGTTTTGTTCTGGTAAAGTAACTGTGTTTATTTTTATAAGATTTTTATGATTTATTTTTCTAGAGTTTTATATTTATTTAATTTGGTCCGTGGGGCTGACACAATGTTAATGGGGGTTTGGGTTGGTAATAAAGGAGAAGCAGCAGAGAGGTGTGTAAGACTACAACTCTGTCTCCTAGTCTGGACCCTGGATTGTCAATAAGTCCTGTGGTCAACAGTCAGCTGGATCCTTAGAGAGGAGAGCAGCTCCAGTCAGGGTGGGATGGATGACATCTCTCTGCATCAGACCAGGTTTCCCCAGAACCAACTCCMGTTATCCACGGAGCTGAWGTTGTTTTCAGAACAYCACTTGGATGCCCAGTGGTTAATGAGGACATTAAACCAACACTTTACACATTCACAACAAACCAAACTATTTGAAAATCTGTTATAAATTGAGCAAGTTTTAATTATTTTAATAGTACATGCACCATTCACAAGTGGGCAGGTTCCCTGTGGCAATATGGCCACCGTGTGACAACGTCTCCATTGGCCATCAGTTATCTGGTGTTTCAGGTGGGCTGGTTGAGTGGTTAAGGGACTCTTTAATGTGAGTTGGGGGTCCAAGTGTCCCTGGACAAGACACTGGACCTCCTGGCTCTGGTGTGGGTCACACCCATCAGTGTGTRAATAATTAGGCTAATATTTGCACGTCTAGGGAAGAAAATATAAACAATATGGTTCTTTCATATTAATTACCACTACTAGTACACATTTTATACAATTTTATAGACTTGTGTATAATTTTGCTTTATATTTTATTTGTAAATACCTGTAAAGGTAATGTAAATGTATTCTGTGTGTATATATTAATATTACATTACCTATCAAAATAACGTAATTATTATTTGAATGTCCATTATAAGTATGTCATTTTATAACAACATGTCTCGCCTTTACAACAAAAAAATCTGTTTGAAAATCCGATCAAAAGTGACCAAGTTATGGTTATTTAAAAAGTAAAGAAACCACACACAGTCAGGTTAGGAGTGGGCCAGCTGCCCTTCCCAAGATGGCCGCTGGTCTCCACTGACCAACAGCTGATTTTAGCCTTTATACTGTATATCTATGGTGGGTACGACTTATCTAGCCTTTATATGTCTATGAAAACAAAGGCGGAACAAGCACGTGACTGTCGGATTGTAGAGACGGAAACACGAATCAGCTGCAGTTTGATCAGCTGACCTGCAGCTGCTCGGTCACGTGACTTCCTTTGCTTCGGTCGGACCGAACCCGTCCTCCTGTGAGGAATTTCCTCTCCTGTCAGAACTTTAGTTTTCCACAGCAGCTGAAGGTCCAGCAGCTTGCTGCCAGTGAACCGGCAGAGACGGGTTTGAGCTGCTCACGGATCAGAACCTGGTCTTGGAGCAGATCTGGACTCTGGACTCACCGGATGGACACATTTAAAGTTTAAACCTAGAGTTTTTTCAGGTTTCTTTCTGAAGGGTAAGTAAAGACTGTTTGACCTGATGAAACCCTAAATTAACACAAAATTGAATGGAGTTTGGTGCACTGAGTTTTTAGACACTTCAGTGTGAAGTTATAAAACAGTTTACAGACTCTGATAAGAGTTTATTTCTTTTCACAGTTCAAGGGTCAAAGTTTCAAACTCGACTGATTATTGACTTTTTATTGACATTTTGGCTTTTATTCAGTGTTTTGGTCAAACTGTAGCCAAACATTTTCCCATCTGATTGGTCTTGCTATCATTGAGAAACAATAATATAGGATTGATCAGCTTGACTAAAGATAAATCTGTTTTTGTGGATTTTCATCTTCATTTTTTACCTTTCAACTGGGAGTCAACCTGCCTGTTTTAGTGAAAAACAACTATGTTTTTAACTGCAGTTTCTATCTGTTCCAGGACCTAATTTATAAAACAATACAGGTAGGGACCCCCCCCCCCCCCCACACACACACACACACTAAATTTGCATTACTCAGTAACAATGCCTTGGTCCAGGGGTGTAGCACCAAATTCTGGGTCCTGTATACGGTGTGTGTGATTGTGTTCTAGTGATGTTAGCCGCTAACATGCTAATACGAAGCTGTAACCAACGATCATGCTAAGCTAACAGCTCCACCCTCTGACTGCTGCAGGGGCGTGTCTTAGAGAGAGGCTTTTATACCAGAACACAGCCGCTGTGACGAAACCGTGGAGAAGACACGTCACCGTGGAG
>NW_013953641.1:87891-89361 GCF_001266775.1 Austrofundulus limnaeus
ATCAGATATATATCTGATTTAAAACCACAGACTGAAACGACCTGGGTCGGATTTGCCTGCAGTGTGAACGTAGCCAAAGACTACTGTACGTTCACACTGCAAAAAAAAATAGTTCTCTGTATTTATTCAACAGCTTCTTGATAAAATGTCAGGCATTTTAAACACCTTTTTTTTCTATGCCCTTTAAATGCTGCTCCAACAACCTTCATAAAACAAAACCTCAGATAGACAAATCTAAAAAAAATCACTTTTTTTCTCTTTTCTTCCAGAAAGTTTGAAATACTTTGTATATATATTTTAAATGGCATGTAAACCTGGCATGTAAGCCAGCCTTCAAGTTAGTGTTTTATTACATTTTTTTAATCTCTGCATCTTATTTTAAAGGTAAAACAAACAAAACTAAAAAAAACCACTCTCTCTTGCTTCAGGGAATTGAACAAACCTCCATTCTACAGTATACTGTATATATACTGACTCAAAATCATTTGTAACAGAAAACAAACAAATGAAACACTAGTTCAGCAAATTCCATTTTTTCCCAACCCCCATCTTTCACCGCATGAAAAACAGTTTCATTAATTAAAAGTATCCTAAACTCTTTGTCTTCAGTAAAATATTTTTTCCACTTCACCCTGAGAGTTAGTTAGAAACACATCCGTTTTCATGCATGTTAGGGGTCTGTGCAAAAGAAAAGAAAACAGGTAATATGTCGCCCGCGCACACACGCCCTCCTTTCAAGACATGGTTTACGGCAGCGGGGGGTGGGGGGGGTGGGGGTGACCGGGCCACCCCACCCCCACCCGGCCACACCTACAGGAGGTGACGCTGCGTGGTTGAAAACAGGAAAGTCCCAAATATGCTCCATTAAATATTCCCGAAAATCAAAGAGACTAAACCCATGTTATTAAAAATGTTTCACATTCAAACAAACAAACTTTTATCACTCTTCTTGATTTAAGCTTTGAATCACGTTCCACTAAGCGATCCCAGAAGGTGGCCGAAACAGCCACCGTCCGGGAAAACCAACTTATAAAGACCCCCATTCCCGCAGACACTTTTTTCACGGCTGTCAGCGCCATATTTGTTTATCATGGCCTGTGCTCAAAAGGAAAGCCCTCTGGTCGCATTCTTTGGCTGAAAACTCGGGCCCAGCGCCCAACCTAACGACATTCTGTAACGAGATGTCGGGACCGCGGTCACTTGGAATGACTTCTGGCCTACAAATGTCTCCTCAAATAGAAACAAGATGGAAAAACAACATTTCCCCTCAGCAGTTTAAGCATTTTTTAACCTGCCTACGCTCACCATAGACAACACAACTGTCCTCTTGGCTACAGTTGTGGTCAAAAGTTTACATACACTTGTAAAGAAACATAATGTTATGGCTGTCTTGAGTTTTCAATAAGTTCTACAACTCTTATTTTTCTGTGATAGAGTGATCGGAACACATACATGTTTGTCACAAAAAAC
>NW_013953641.1:91546-93210 GCF_001266775.1 Austrofundulus limnaeus
TCATATGACATGCTTATAACCAATCACAGATCGCCTCATGTACTCTCCAGCCTATCACAGGGCTCCCAGATCAAAGAGTGTCTTATCAAACAAGAGAGGTCAGTCCGTTGCAGAGTCCTGTTGTCTGGACAAACAGATTAACATTGAACATGTGACACAGATAGATAATTAGTCCATAACAAGAGCATTAAACTGTTTCAGTCCAGCGCTGTTGTGTGATGGCTTCTCACATTCAAACATTCAAATATTAGTGTACTTTCTATCTGGTTATGAACACGTAAACAAACACGTTTTAATATCTTTTCAAAACTAAAAATAAAATATATATATGTATGAAGAGACCATCCAACTGTGTGGTGTCAGCATCAGAATTCATTGAGATATTTCAGGAAACAGTCCTGACTGCTGCAGAGCTTCACTCCAATGACTCACTTTTGTTACAGTTATGGTTAAAATATGCAACAAATAATAATTGGAACACAAAAAAGAGCTTATGTGTTTTTTGTTTTTGCAGCAAAGCTGGACTTTGTTCTCTGACTGTTTGGTTTGTTGAGCTGTCTGAAGTGGGGCTGTTAGCAGGTGTGGTTCATCTCCAACAAACATGCCGTCCAATAAATCTGTGTCTGACGCTCCCATCACTCAGTTCACCAACTGCAGAATCCTGAGAGATCACACTCTGAACAGGTAAAAACACACAAGTCACTGCAATGTTCAGAAAACACAACCCAGCAGGGACCTGGGCCTCATGTCTAAACACTGTGTACACAACAAAGTTGTGTGCTCCAGGCTCTACGCCCATGTTGGGATGTATAAAAACCAACGTTGTGTGAAAGTGTGCGTATATTTACACACACTTTTCACCTGCAGTGAGAATGTGCAGCAGACACACAAAGTTTTCAGTCCACAGTTTTAACACACAAAGTCATGAATCTGAGCTGAATCCACAGAAATATGACTCTGTTGTGTTTTCTGGATGTAAGGAGCGTCTGAACACASTGTTAGATTTTTATTTTAGTTTGATTTTTATTGTTTAAACTGAACCATGATGAAACTGAAAATCATTTAACCTCAGACAAGAAAACAGATCAGTCAAAAAATGATCAAGGAACCTCAGTCCAGTCTGTAAACTGGTTATATTGTTGTCACTTAGTTGTAAACACACGCAGAGCGCAGGCCTGTGGAGCACACACACAGCTGAGGAGAATAAAATGTGTGAACTGTCTAAGAAACATTTTAATTCTCACTAAAAAAACATCAACTCAGCAGATTAACTGAGAACAGCTCAGCTGTGATGACTCCTCAGCTCCACAACATGCACACAATAGATGTGTTGATGTGTAAAGTTGTGTAATTTATGGATCAATGTCAGCTGTTCTGCAGGCTGATCTCAACACAAGAAGAACTGAGGACAGCGTGTTTGTTTGTTTTCGTGTTTGTTTATTTTTAGTATCACACTGAACAAATTTACAGTCATGTATTTTACTGTAGTTCTGAGTCGAGTCATGCAGCTGAATGAGAGACTTGATGATTGTAGAATATAAATCACAGGTTGGAACCCTAACTCTAACTCTAACTAACTCTAACTAACTCTAACTCTAACTAACTCTAACTAACTCTAACTCTAACTAACTCTAACTAACTCTAACTCTAACTAACTCTAACTA
>NW_013953641.1:94855-95805 GCF_001266775.1 Austrofundulus limnaeus
GTGTGTGTGTGTGTGTGTGTGTGTGTGTGTGTGTGTGTACAGAGAGGACCTGTGGGTGCGTGAAGGGAAGATTTTAGACCCAGAGAAGTTGTTTTTTGATGAGCATGGCTTTGCTGATGAGCGTGTGGACTGTGAAGGCAGCATCATCGCTCCGGGCTTCATAGACGTTCAGATCAACGGTAAAAAGTCTAAATCAGGGTGAAAATCAGGCCAATATGTTTATTGTTGTCCCCAAATGTTCATAAAAAACAGTGATCTTTCGATATTTTRTGGTTCTGTCCACAAGGAGACCTGACATCTAAATGTTTTGACTGATTCTTTGATGTTGTCCAGTTAACTGTAGTTGTTTCTGCAGGAGGTTTTGGTGTTGACTTCTCTAAGCCATCTGATGATATCAGTGCTGGACTTTCTCTGGTGTCCAAACGGATCCTGGAACATGGCGTGACATCATTCTGTCCTACTCTGGTCACCTCTCCTCCAGCTGTCTACCACAAGGTGGTGCCGTTCCAGTAAAGTCAGAATAATTCTATTCAGTTTAATTATACAGCACCAAGTCACAACAACCATCTCAGATCTCTGTCCAATAAAACAAAGAAGAAAAAACCCAACAAATCTAAAGAATCTTCATCACAGTCTGCATCCTGAGCAGCACATGGTGACAGTGGAGAGGAAAAACTGCCTTTAACAGGAAGAAACCTCCAGCAGAACAAGAACCAGAACCAGCTGGGTTTGAGGACAGGAAGAGAAAAAGAAAAGCACATGACTGGTCCAGGACTGGTCCAGGTCTATTGTCCTCTGGAGGAGAGACAAAGAAAAACATGTTATTGATAGAAATACAGGTGCTGGTCATAAAATTAGAATATCATGAAAAAGTAGATTTATTTCAGTAATTCCATTTAAAAAGTGAAACTTGTATATTATATTCATACATTACATACAAACTCATATAC
>NW_013953641.1:97256-101399 GCF_001266775.1 Austrofundulus limnaeus
TAGAGTGAAGACATGTGGACAGTTTGTCCTCCAGTAGAGTGAAGACATGTGGACAGTTTGTCCTCCAGCAGTCTGAGTCTATAGCAGCAGAACTAAGGAATATCTCAGGAAACCTAAGTCTAACTATAGGATTTATGAAAAAAATAACTTAAAACATGTTGAATCTAAATTTGTGTGTTTCAGGTTCTGCCCCAGATCCAAGTGCAGGATGGAGGACCACATGGAGCTGGAGTTCTGGGTAAGAGGACGAATTGGCTGTGAAGATATTTAACTGTTTTAACTAATCAAAGATGCTCCAATATTTACTCAGAAGTCCTGAAACAAGATTTTATGAGGTCTTTAAGAAGCACACTTTTACCCTTCATCAGGTGTTTGTTCTGTCCATTTCAAGAGTTCTGGAAGCATCATGAAAAAGTAGGCCCCTCATAGTCCCCAAATCACAAACTAGGATTTTTTACTTTGTGCATAACAGTGAATACAGATTGAAACAACGGTTTTTAGCCACTTCAGTAGAAATAGAACTGAATGTTAGTTTCTTCATCATCAGTGACTTTTTAAATAAAAGAGAAGAAGAAAAACAGAAGAAAAAGAAGAAATGTAATGGTGAAGATTGAAAGAGAGATATGTGAAATATAAACCAAGACAACACACTTGACATCTGTCTGCACACCTGTAGAAATGGAGAAAACAGAAACACAGCAACAGATAACGTTTATATCATAATAATTATAACTTTTATGAAATATCTATACATATATGGGTCCAGCCCTGTGGAGATCCTATAAGYACAGGAGCTCCACAGGGCTGTGTTCTTTCCCCTCTGCTCGTCTCCCTGTACACTAACTGTTGCACCTCCAGCTATGACTCTGTAAAACTTATGAAGTTTGTGGACGACACCACCCTCATCAGGCTCATCTCAGATGGTGATGAGTCTGCCTACAGGTGGGAGGTGGACCGACTGGTGACCTGGTGCAGCAGCAACAACCTGGAGCTCAATGCCCAGAAAACAGTGGAGATGATTGTGGACTTCAGAAAGGCCACAGCCCCTCTGCCCACCCTCACCCTTAACGAGACCCCCATCACCACTGTARCCTTCAACCAGTTCCTCAGCACCACCATCACCCAGGACCTCAAGTGGGAGCTGACCATCAGTTCCCTCATCAAGAAGGCCCAGCAGAGGATGGACTTCCTGCCACAGCTGAAGAAAGCTAAGCTGCCGGCCATGTTGATGGTGCAATTCTACACAGCCTTCATGGAGTCATCCTCAGCTCCTCCATCATGGTGTGGTATGCCGGGGCCACTGCAGGGACATTTACAGACTGCAGAGCGTTGTGAGCTCTGCTGAGAAGGTGATTGTCTGCAGCCTTCCATCTCTCCAGGACCTGTACGTCTCCAAGGCTGTGAGGTGAGCAGGTGGGATCACAGCTGATCCTTCTCACCCTGCAGACTGTTCAGACCACTCCTCTCAGGCAGAAGGTTTCGCTCCCTTCAGACCAGAACATCCCACCATAAGAACAGTTTCTTCCCCTCTGCTGTCAGACTCTTGAACATTTAGAACCTTCAGAACATTTTAGAACATTTAGAACACGTGACTCTAAAACTCTTCCTTGTTCAGTTTATTGCTGGTTTTTAAACAGCACAACTCTGACTATATTGTTTTTCTGGTCACTTTTATCACTGGATCTAACTGCACAACTCCAAATATATAGTCTGCTCTGATTACTATATTGACCTGTTGTACATATGTTTTATATATTTTATTATAGTTTTCCTTTATCCTTTTTTTATTATTTTTCTTCATTTGTTATATTTGATACCTATTGCACCTTTACACCGAAGCAAATTCGTAGTCTATGAATCCTGTTCATTGACAATGGCAATAAAACCGATTCTGATATAGATATACAGTACATATACACATCCTCATCCATACTTACATACACCCTCAATCACAAGTCAGAAACCCCAGAATCTGAACACCAGTTTGTGTGCAGGTGTGAGCATGCATGTATAAGATTTCTCCAATGGAATATTTCATAGTGATTGTGGAGACCCAAAGACCCGATCCCTGAGGGAGACCAGTGCCAGAGACCCCGAGAGTGACCCCAAGCACCGAGCCCCCAGGGGCACCAGTGCGGGAAGAACCGCACACCCACCCCTCAAAGGGGAACATAGGAGAGATCCAGGAGAGCCTCCCAGCGACCCCACTCAGTAAACCCCTGGGGCCAGCAGCAGCAAGCTCACAGGCCCCGCCAGCACCCGCTGCGCCAGAGCAGATCCAGGCATGTACACAGAGGCCCGGGCCCCCAGGGTGCACCACCCCCAGGCCAAGGCCCGATAGGGCCAGAGGACTCAGGCCCCACCAAGCAGGCACCGGGCCGACCCAGCACACGCCCAAGTGCCCAGCCCCAGACACCRAGGGCCACCAGTGCACAGAGGCACAGCTCACCAGAGGGCAGAATGGCAGAGGGACAAAGCCCACCACCAGCAGTGGGCCCCCAAGTGAACCAGAGGAGGGGGCAACCCAAGACCCAGCCTGACACACATCCAATCATACACAGACACAATCCCACCATCCCACCCTCATCCTCACACCCACTGATTCAAAGACACACAAGGTGGACGCCATACTCCACTCACGCTCCCCCATACTCTATACCCCCCAGGTCCAAGACATGCACCCGCCCCTGACGGAGGGCAGCCCACATCCAGACCCAGGAGTTAGATCCATTCATTCTGGGGTGGAAAGGAGCAGACTGCCAAGGCCCGGCCCGGACCACACCAGGCTAACCGGTCAGCCCCCCAGCCATAGTGAAGCCATGCCCCCAACCACCCCTACACACTGCCAATGGCCAAGCGCATACTCCCAACTGACCACCCACCAGACTCTGGCAGCCACCCCAGTCAGTGGACCAACCACGGTAACCAGGAGCCATACCCTGGGAATCCAAATGATTCCAGGGAAGCCGGAGCACCAGCCTCATCCCCAGCACCCCCCCAGGCCCAGAGCCCACCCACAACCCAGGCTCCCACCAGACGGTCCGCCCCTCCTCCGGACCCCATCCCTAAATGGCAGTTGGGGAACAGGGTAGTGAAAAAGACCCTCACACACACACACGCACCTCCACCCTCAGATGTGCTGTTGATGCGTGTTATTCTATARTGCAATTAAAAAGGGGAAAAATCACATCAGCCCAAATAACGCACAAGGCCCGATCCTAGGACCCCCACCCACTCTATGTGATTATGCCAATCAAAGGAGCCCAGAGAGATTGATCTGATGTGGCAGCAGAGACTGTTTCAAGACTAATATGATCCAACAAAAATATTTCTACACTGGTTAATACTAAGAGTATTTTTATTTTTCCAATTCAACAATATGGTTTTCTTTGCGATACATAAGGCAGTGAAAATGATATGAGACATGTTTTTGTCTAAGGTGACATCATCTAAGTTACCCAATAAGCAAACAGATGGAGAAAGTGGAATATTACATTTCAGACATTTAGAAAAGTCTTCACAGATTCGGCCCCAGAACCTCTGAACAGGTGGACAGGACCAGAATGCATGCATGTAATTGTCAGGTATATTGCCTGTGCATTGTGCGCAGGTGTTAGATTATATAAATCCCATCTTGAACATTCACTGACCTGTATAATGTACTCTATAGAGGAGTTTATTTTGTTTTAATTGTAAATTTGAGTTTCTAGTCATTTAAGATTGAAATAACTTGATAATAAACCAATACAACACATAAAACATGTCAGACATATTAGAGACATAGAGACATATCAGACACATATTTGTATTTATTTATTTAAAAGGGGAYAGTGCAATTTAATAAAACATATGACAATTCATAAGTTAAAAAATCCAGAAGTAGCCCAACGGATAATTTTCATCTGTAGTCCCCTGGCCATGATGTAAAAAAGCAGCATGATAAAAAATAAAATACAGTAATGACACAATAAATAAGAGCAGGACATTAAATTAATCATAAAAAACACAATACAACACAATAAATACAGCTTATATTCAGTGTTGGCAGATATAAGTGTCAACAATCATTTTTAAGCTGCTTAGTGAAAGACCTATAGATTGATATCTATAATTTCATCTGGTTGTGAGTTCCATTCCCGAGCA
>NW_013953641.1:102038-103512 GCF_001266775.1 Austrofundulus limnaeus
TCAGAGACATAGAGACATGTCAGAGACATGTTAGATACATATCAGAGACATTGACATGTCAGAAGCATAGAGACAGAGACATAGACATGTCAGAGACATAGAGACATGTCAGAGACATAATAGAGACATAGACATTTCAGAGACATAGAGACATGTCAGAGACATGTTAGATACATATCAGAGACATTGACATGTCAGAAGCATAGAGACAGAGACATACCAGAGACATAGACATGTCAGAGACATAGAGACATGTCAGAGACATAATAGAGACATAGACATTTCAGAGACATAGAGACATGTCAGAGACATGTTAGATACATATCAGAGACATTGACATGTCAGAAGCATAGAGACAGAGACATACCAGAGACATAGACATGTCAGAGACATATCAGAGACAGACATGTCAGAGTCATATCAGATACAAAGATACATATCAGAGACATAGATATGTCAAGCAGGCAGAATGGTCGCTCGGCAGCCGACCGGTCGGCGCGCCATCACGTGGTTGTTTGGCGTTTGTTTTCACACAGACCTTTCGTAGCTCCTTAGACACAGCACGCCGAGCTTCTGGGAAACCCCTCCCGCTGCAGCATACATCACTGCATGGGATTTCTTCTCAGGGGAGTCCAACGCTGAAAACAAAAAAGTCTGAGACTCWTCACTCGACGTTGTTTATCCACAAACTGGTCCAGGATTAAGTTCCAAAGTTTTTATCAGTCAGATTCCATCTGTTTTATCCTCTTTTTTTAGCTTTCGGGCATTTGACTATCTTTATAAATTACTGCCTCCTGGTACAACAGTCATCTCTGGAGGYGATCACCTTTTTTTTCTTTCTGTTTTTGAAGCGAGTGGTTGAAGCAAATGCAGCGTCTGAGTGCTTTCAGCACAGACAAACCCTCTCAGGAACTTCTGACCAATCACACCATATAGTTCGTATGTGTTCTTAYGTGGAGGGGGGTGAAAAGTTCCACCCGTGGGTTGCGACAAGAAGTGCTGAAATGTCGGCAATGCGAACAGAAGTGACACAATTTTCGTCATGAAACTGCGACAGTTTGACACGATCTTGGCAGTTCGGCAGCAGCATGGCAGCACGACGGCTCAGTGGTTAGCGCTGATGCCCCACAGCAAGAAGGTCCTGGGTTCGAYCCCCATTTCGGACCTGGGGTCTTTCTGTGCGGAGTTTGCATGTTCTCCTCATGCTTGCATGGGTTTTCTCCGGGTACTCTGGTCTCCCCACACAAAACATGTACAAAAGGTTGCCTTCAGGCCCAGGCCTCCCTTGACAATGAGATCTGAGATCTCAATGG
This sequence comes from Austrofundulus limnaeus, assembly GCF_001266775.1. NCBI lineage: Eukaryota > Metazoa > Chordata > Actinopteri > Cyprinodontiformes > Rivulidae > Austrofundulus > Austrofundulus limnaeus. The sequence continues at coordinate 103,352 of NW_013953641.1, forward strand.
GACTTGCCTGGTAAAATAATGGTAAATAGCATACTGGAACCTTTAGACATGTCAGTGACATATCAGAGACAAGGAGAAATATCAGAGACATACACATGTCAGGGACACATCAGAGACATATCATCATCATCATCATCATCATCATCATCATCATCATCATC
>NW_013953641.1:106366-108588 GCF_001266775.1 Austrofundulus limnaeus
CATTTGTAATCATCAAAATTAAACGAAATAAATATGAGTTTGTATGTAATGTATGAATATAATATACAAGTTTCACTTTTTAAATGGAATTACTGAAATAAATCTACTTTTTCATGATATTCTAATTTTATGACCAGCACCTGTATCAGAGACATAGACATATCAGACAGAAAGAGACATATCAGAGACATATTGGAGATTTATCAGAGACAGACATATCAGAGACATAGACATGTCTGAGACATATTAGAGACATATCAGAGACAAAGAGACATATCAGAGACAGACATATCAGAGTCATATCAGAGACATACAGTATCAGAGACATATCAGACGCATATCAGACATACCAGAGACATATCAGACATATCAGAGTCATATTAGAGACATAGAGATATCAGAGACATGTCAGAGACATATCAGAGAAACATTAGAGATATAGAGAAATGTCAGACATATCAGACATATCAGATACATATCAGAGATATAGAGACATATCAGACATATCAGAAAAGTATCAGAGGCATAGACATCAGAGACATGTCAGAGACATATTAGAGATATAGAGACATGTCAGAGACAGACATTTCAGAGATATAGAGACATGTCAGAGACATTTCAGATATATCAGAGACATAGAGACATCAGAGACATGTCAGAGACATATCAGAGGTATAGAGGCATGTCAGAGACATATTAGAGACTTTTCAGAGATATAGAGACATCAGAGACATGTCAGACATTTCAGAGATATAGAGACATGTCAGAGACATATCAGGGACATATCATAGATATAGAGACATCAGAGACATATCAGAGGTATAGAGGCATGTCAGAGACATATTAGAGACTTTTCAGAGATATAGAGACATCAGAGACATGTCAGAGACATATCAGAGATATAGAGGCATGTCAGAGACATATCAGAGACAAATCAGAGATATAGAGACATGTCAGACATATAAATGTGAAACCCTAACTCATGGAGTGTCTGAGGCCTGGTTTTATAACAGACTGAAGCATCTTGGTGGAGTCTCATTTTAAAAAGTGTTTTTATTTTGTTGTGCTTCATTTGCAGGGCTCCACCTGGAGGGTCCATTCATCAGCGTGGAAAAGAGAGGAGCCCACCCTGAGAAGTACCTGCAGACCTTCCAGTCTAGAGGGATTGAGGACCTGATAGAGACCTACGGCAGTCTGAATCATGTTTCCATGGTAACACTGGCTCCTGAGCTAGCTGACAGCCAGTCAGTTGTCAGAGAGCTCTGCCAGAGGGGCATTACTGTGTCATTAGGTGAGGGAATTGTTCAACGTAAAGTTAGGAAATTATTATTGCCCCCCACTTCTCTGGTATTATTCTTGTTTACTGCAAGTTCAAGTTAATATTTGCTGGGCTGCAGGTCACTCAGTGGCGAACCTGTCGCAGGCTGAGGATGCTGTTCAGCACGGAGCCTCCTTTATCACTCACCTCTTCAATGCCATGTTGCCTGTAAGTTCAAGTGATCCTTTCTACCCACAATTAAACACATCTGCTTAAACAAGTTGCAGCTTTCCACTGAAGTGATCAGATGTGCTTTTTCATACATCAAAGAAAATAAGAAACACAAAAATAATGTTTCCACCATCAGTAAGTTTTTTAAACGGTTGATTACAGGAAAGTTTAGCTGCCTGTTTACCTCTGGATGAGTTCCTGTCTGATTCCAAAGATAACCATCCTTTTGTCTGGTTCAGTTCCACCACAGAGACCCGGGTATTGTGGGTCTCCTGACCAGTGATCAAGTTCCTGCCGGTAGGACCGTGTTTTATGGGATGATAGCTGATGGGATCCACACAAACCCGGCTGCTCTTCGGATTGCACATAGAGCTCACCCATCAGGTCTGTTAATGCTGTGAAGATCAGACTATTTCAATTAAAATAAGCAAAACAAAGTTACACAATCATTTCTGTAGTTGTTGTGAATCCTAGTTATTGTTAAAAACCTCAAAATCTATGGAGACCCAGAGGTGCAAATAAGGACACAAAATACATCAAAATAAAAAATACAAACTACAACCATGAAATGCAACAAAACAAACAAACAAAAATCCCACAAGATAACAAAATCAATTGAATAAAATAAACAAAATGAAACCAAACTCTCAACAACAAACCAAAAACACAGAAAATACTAAAAAAAATGTTTCATTAATACAATGTAGATTATTATTTATTTATTCAATTCAAT
>NW_013953641.1:110810-112278 GCF_001266775.1 Austrofundulus limnaeus
GTTGATTTAACGTCCCTGGATTTTTTTTAGACAGGAAAATCACTTTTGCTTTCTTCCTGATGTAATGTTCAGACGTGACATAACAGGAGGTTGTCTAACCTTTTCAGGATATAATATAGATCCTGTGTAGACTGCAACTGAGTTGGTTTATATAAGATACACCTGTGCACAAACCCAGGTCAAGATAATTATTAAAAACATATGTATAAAACCCCATAAAATATAAAAAAGTGGACATAAAAACATTTTTACCTGGACCTGAATTTGTTTGAATTACATTATGTACACACCAAAAATAAGCTTCTTGTTGATTTTTTCAAATCCATCTTCAATGTAGATGTCTTTAAAATGTTCATAAGTTGGCATAAGTTGTCTAGTGTGACAGGGCCTTCAATGATTAGATCTGGACCTGTTTTTTTTCCCTATAGAGTGCTTTATCAAGTCCCTCCAGACCCCAAAGTGCTTTACACTTAGAGACATTCACCCATTCACACACTGATGATGGTAAGCTACACTGTAGCCACAGCTGCGCTGGGGCACACTGACAGAGGCAGGGTCGCAATGCACCAGCACCACCGGACCCTCTGACCACCATCACTTGTGCCACTAGCTCTCCTGTAGAAACCAGAACTTTTATTTATTTTGTATGTTTTAAATTTAACCTTTATTTGACCAGAAAAGTCCCACTGATATTAAACCTCTTTTTCMTGGGAGTTCTGGCCAAGAGGCAGCAAAACACTTGCAATTGGTTACACAATGAAAATGCTATACAAATATTATTAAAAACAGTCACATTTTAAGGAAGTCCTCTCCAGTGCTCTCATTCTGCACTTAAAAGTTCTCAATGAAATAAGTTCAACTGAGTACAAAAGTCTTTTTCCCCAGTTGTGAGGGGGAAAATGGAACAGAAAGCAAGAAATGGTCATTTGAACACAAAAAGTAGGAAACCGTGTGTCTCAGTTCACAGATGTAGAAGAACAACAGCCTAATGATGGCCTTATAAATAAGTGTTCCAAAGGCCCAACCTGCTGGACACAGAATGCCTTGCTGACTTCTGGTTGTGGCAGCCACATCAGAAGACATAGTTGTTAATGCTCTGTTGTTCTTTCCAAACTTTCTGCTAAAACCCTTCTCTTCACAAACATTTCTAGCATTAATGTGCTCTGGCGAACAGAATAATGCCTAGAGCAGCTAAATTTGGCCAATATTTTGGTAAAAATCAAAACAGCCCTTCTTTGTGGTGAAGTGCAGAGTCTGCTTCAATGGTGGTACCAGGTGGAGAGGAGGATGTGAGGATGTGTGTTTTGTGCTCTGTCTCCCTCTTGTGTTCTGTGTTATTATTATCCTTTCCTCAGTCAGCTCTTAAAGAGGCAAATCATGTAAAATCAACTTTTTTGAGTTTTATATCATGTTATAATGTTATACTCTCATAAAAAACATGTCCAAAGCCTTGCTCTGACTCATTCAT